>NC_057797.1:305989189-306042966 GCF_018294505.1 Triticum aestivum
CATTACTGTTTGATGATATTTTTTAAAAAATTATTACTGTCTTATAAAAAAATATTACTGTTACTGTCTTATAAAAAAATATTACTGTTATGATTTAAACAAGTTTAAAAAATTATTGCTGTCTTATAAAAAAAATACTAATGGCGCACCACGGTGAGGTGCGCCATTAGTATGGATGTACTTATGGCGCACCGAGGGGTGGTGCGCCATTAGTATTGTGCCATCGCTATAAGAAAAAAAACTACTAATGGCGCACCACGGTGAGGTGCGCCATTAGTATGGATGTACTTATGGCGCACCGAGGGGTGGTGCACCATTAGTATTGTGCCCGATCCCCCCTTCCCTCTCCCCCTTCACCCGATCCCCCCTTCCCTCTCCCCCTCGCCAGTTCCCTCTCCCTCCCTCCATCGTGCCGCCGCCGCCGCTGCCCCGACCCACTGCGCCGCAGCCGCCCACGCGCCCCCGCCGCCTCCCTCTGCCCTTCCTCCCCCTCATCGCCGGCGGCCCGGACGCCGCCCCGTCCACACCGCCCCGTCCACCTCGTCGGGCTCCTCCTCCCGCTCCCACCAACAGCCGCCGCCGGAAGTTGTTACCCTCCCACTGTCGCCGGACGCCGCCCCCTCCCCCGTCGTGCAGAGCATCCAGGCGAGACGCCAGCGCCCCCCTCTTCACCGCCCTCCTCGACGATGCCCCACCTCTACCTCCTCTTCCACGCTGGCCGCTGCCGACCTGCCGCTACCTCATCACCGGACGGTGAGCTCCTCTTCTACTGTCGTTTTTCTTCTACTCTCGTCATGAAACTGAGTTCCCCTGTTATGTCTATCTTCAGAAGAGGCTCGTTTTTCTTCTAATATGCAGAGATTCATTGGTTTCTACGGTTTCAAAAAAAATTCTAGATGGTGATCCTCCTAGTTTTGTATCCTGATAGGCTTTGGTCATCCTCTTCATGTGAAGAGAACTAAATAATAATGCATTTGATTAAATCTGCGACAAATATGATATGGCTAGTTTGCTATACCTGCAGCAACCCTAGATGGATATGCATCTAGCCTTTTCCCTCATTATTTCGGTCGTGCGTTGTCATGTGGCATGTTGGTCTCCATTTTGTTTTTTTATTTGTTGTGGATAAATTTTAGCTATATATCTGTAGCGCAAACTGAGTCGACAGCTGGCCGCCGGGTTTCTATGCTGCTGCTGCAAGTTTGTAGCCATGCTCAAACTGATGTCTTTTTTGTCTAGTTTGTGAAGAGGGGGCGTTGTTCACCGTAAATGATTTGTTTACTAGGTTCATTTTTTTGAATGTAACTATCTACTCCGTCCGTTCCATGACATGTCAGTTTTGTTCTGACTTCTGAGCCAAACCTTGTGAACTCTGACCAAAGTTTAGTGAGAAAATACCATACGAAATTAACGTCAGGTGATAAATCTTCAACTGTGTTTCCCTAGTGTATGTACTCCCTACACAAGTCTCTAAAACGTCCTATATTAGTTTACCGAGGGAGTATTTATTTAGGTATTTTAGATGTTCATATCTTTTCAATACATCAAATCAACTATAGCATCTAGACTGGGGATTTCCTGCAGCCTGAGCAAGAGCAGAGCCTTGACATTATGTCCAGAAAATTATCATGTTCATTTCTGTGCAAGTAATTATCATGTTCATTTCTGTGTAAGTGATGTTTGCCGTAAATGATGGCGTTGTCTACCTTTTTTGCCTTGTCCACCCGAGAGGCCCTTGAGTTTGCTGGAATGTCGATTAACTTCCGTTCCGGCAAATTCGGGTACTCCATATGTCCTATTTTCAGCAAAGGTCATGCTGAAATTTTCCGTGAATTTTTGCATGAATTTGCTAAAAATAGGACATATGGGGTACTTGTGACTAATGCATGGGTCGGGGTATCTTAGTAGTTAATTAAGTAGGATCAAGTGCCCCGGCGTACTTGTGACTAATGCATGGCTTTTAGGGTGCCTCGGTGTCGATAAAAACCGAAATGATGAAAGCTTAGGCTTTTAGGGTGCCTCGGCATCGAAAAACCCTCAATGATAAAAGCTTGGCTTTTAGGATGCCTCGGTGTCGAAAAACCCTAAATGATGAGACCATGATCTTGTTCCTTGACAATAACCAACTTTTTGACCAAACTTTGTTCCTATTTATAGAGAAACATGGCCAACAACGATGAGGCCGGGGGTTCGGGCGGCAAGAAATTCTGGGAGCTGTCCCAGGAGATGGAGGAACAACCTCACTTGTATGAGGACGTCGCCTTCCCCACCGATCCTGAGACCACTGATGGTACCGCCGAGGATGGCCCCACTGATGCCACCACTGATGGTGCCGCCGAGGATGCCACCACTGATGATGGCGGCGCACGCACAGATGGCAGCCAACCGAAGAGGCAACGGAAGGACCGGCGCCCGACCGTGCTCCGCACCCTCAAGGAGGAAGTTACTGAAGTGGACTCCGACGGGAATCCAACAGCACCCGAACGAATAGTCAAGGGGTACTCGCTTCAGCTCGGGTGCATTCTCCGGAGCACCGTCTCGATCAACACTGAGAACCTGAGGCATCCTGACCGAGGGAATTTGCGCAACCTCCTCTTCACGAAGCTGCACGAATGATACAAGTTCCCCGCTGAATTTGAAAACACAAGCCTCAAAGGGAATAAAGTGAACAATGCTACCCTCACGAAGATGAGCAAGGCCATGTCTACTTGGAAAAGCAATGTGAAGAGAATGATCGAGAAAGGTGAGAGTTATGAGAAGATCAAGGAGAAAAATCCTTCGATCACCGAAGATGACTACAACGACTTCAAGATCAATTGCTCGAGCACCGCAAACTCCGAATCAAGTAAGTGGGGGAAAGAAATGCGGGAGCTGAACTTAGGGGAACACACACTCGGTCCCGGCGGTTACAGAGTGGCGGAGCCTATATGGGACAAGGAGGAGGCGGACCGTGCCGAGCAAGGCCTACCGCCCCTCTTCGATAAATACGGTGACAAGCAGACCAGGAACTTTGTCAGGGCCCGGTACAAGAAGGACCCGAAAACAAAGGAGCTTACCACGGATCCGAAGACCAGGGTGCTTGAGCTTGTTCTGGTAAGGAATACACCCCCGCATAATTAGCTCCATATGGTTGCATTCTAATTAATGAAGCCAAATTTCTAAATGGTTCACATTCCTTCCGCAGGCGACTGAAAGCAGTAGCGCGGGGTCGACTAAGAGCAACCCTTGGGACACCACTCTAAATAGGGCGTTGAATGTAATGAAGAACAAGGATAAGCTCAGTAAGCCGACGTCAGCTGGTCGTGTGGCCGGCAAAGGCTTGTCGACAAAATGGTCGTCATACTATAACACTGGTGGGCGAAAGGAGAAAAAGACCAGCTCGGAAAGCCAGGCGCGCGAGGTTCAAGAACTCAGGGCACAGGTGGCGCAGATTCCGGAGATTGTCCAAGAGCAAGTGCAACAACAACTCGAAGCGACGATCACCGCCATTGTGCCTACCTTGATCCAGGGGATTAGTGCGTGGATTGCGGGCGGCCAACAGGGGCCGCCCCCGATTCCTAGCTTCACGGCCAGCAACTCGCAGAACACGATGGCGGGGCCACTGGTGTCTCCGGCAGAGGCGGCATTGGTGTCTCCGACGCCGGCACGGGAGCTTAATGCACCCGGGTGTACGTCGGCCGGCACCTCTGCAGCAAGTGGCCCCTCCGTCAACTGCACGCCCGCCGTTGGCGGTGCCTCGACATTAGCCGAGCTCGATGCCATCATCACGGTAACTAATTAAGCCTCTCTCGGCCGAGGACTTCATCTCCTTGCCTTTGACTGGGCATCCCTGATGCCCTACATGTTTTCGCAGGGCGCCGCCGATGTTCCGTGCACTCTCCTGCACTTCATGAACAACGAGTTGGTCGATGTCGCCAAGGGCAAAATCGTTCAACCGGGCAACCCCTTGTTCCACGGTACCCAGATGCCACCCAACTTGTTTAGGGTTCAACTGGTTCGGGTGCTGCCAGGCTGCGACGAGTTGTTACCTCCGATTCGACCTGTCGGGGCCGACGATGATGACGTGATGACCCTCATCGTCTGCCTGAGCTGGCCCCTGCTTTGGCCGAAGAGCCAGATTCGTTTGGGGACGGGGCACACCACCCAAAGACAACACCGCCAGTCGTGCCGGCACCAAGTCGGCGCCATGGAAAGATCGCCGCAACGATGCCGGACATCCCTATGCCACTGGATCCAAACATTCATATGGCACAGGATCAGAACGACGACGACGACGATACATTTGCCAACGTCGATCAGTACTTTGCCGATCATGGGTACGGTGGCGACTTCATGGGGCCTCCTTCTCAAGAACCCAACCCAACAAAAGACGTGCGCGATCTAGCTGGTACCACGGAGAAGCCAAGTTGCAACAGGCATCGTCTGCAGTTCAGCTCTCAGGAGACGCCTCCAGCTGCCGACTTCACCGAGCCTCAAATAGGCGAGGTGCGAAATATGATCAGCCCCAACACACTCAAGAAGGCGGTCTGTGAGCAGAACTCGGTCCCATTACAGGAGAAGAAGAAGGCACGCAAAAGAAAGACTAACAAGGGTGCGGGCCAGCCGGCACCGAGTACGGTCCGTGCTCAGGACAGGCCACCTTCACCTGAGGATATCTCGAGGAGGGTGCATGTGGCGGGTAGGTCGATGCTACCGAGAAATATGCTCGATGCTGCAACCAGTGCTATGCGGAGTCTGCATGACAGTGTTCTTTCTTTGGAGAAGCGGCGTCTCGGAGAGAAGGATGTGGCATACCCGGTTTTCGCGGCCAAGGTGCTAGAGGGCAAGGGATTTGTGGATAACTCCATCGGGGGTACGATCGTCCTGCGGTTTGATGACATCCACGCTATGTTGAACCTTCATCTGCTGCACTACACCTTCTTCGGCTATTTTCGCTGAGTATGGAGATGCGGATCATTCGCGACAAGACCCCGAACATCGTGCTAGTCGACCCCTTCTACATGTGTGCCAAGATCTTGGGCAGCACTGGGGACCAGCAAGTCGCAAGTTCTTACCTCGAAGGTGTCATTCTGGCAAACCAAGATAAGGATAATTTCCTCGTGCCTTACTTTCCCGAGTAAGTCCTCCCCTCAACCGCCCCGTAACATATGAATTCTTAGATTTTGATCGTTTTTCTTGTAACATTCCGTGTTTTCTGCAGTGACACACATTGCATGCTCATCCTCCTAAGCCCCAAATATTCCATGGCCACGTATTTCGACCCGGACCATCAGTCGAACGTAGACTACACAAATGTCAAGAAGGTTCTTGATGATGTTCTCCCCGGCTACGTCAAATCTGGAGGCACCTTCACCAGGCCTATTCGTAAGTACGGCAAGCACGTGTTCTCCCACAATACGATGTTCTGCTGCGTCAAGCAGCTGCCTGGCGGTCAGAAGGGTGCCTACTACGCCATCCATCACATGCGGGCGATTGTACGGGACCATCATCAACTTCTACTACCGAGTAGACTCAAAGATTGGGCCGCGAGCGTGTCGGAAAAATCCAGGACGCGGACATCAGACAAGAATTCTTTCGCATCCAGTCGGAGTTTGCGGAAATCATCCATCAAGATGTCCTTCGTACCTCGGGGCAGTTCTATATCAGAAATCAACCGTCCAACAGTGACATCGACACAATCCTACAAATGCAGGCTGACGACGCCCGTTGTTTCATGACTCCCACGATAGACGGCGGCTTCATCCACGCTCCGGTCCCTTGAGTCGAGTTGAAAGCAGTGATGCTGTGTCTAGTTCTGAAACATCGATTGGCTCATGTTGTAATTAAACTTTAATGAACTTGTAGTATGTCTCTTTGGTTTCGAGAGTCGTTCAACTTAGATGTAATCGATGCTATTAATGTCTTGCTTTTCTCTTCCGATCGTTCTGTTGCATACTTATATATTGCTTATGTATTGTCTGTGAATTGGTACTAACGTTTCGTTTGGCTACTGCATAGCCATGCCATGGTATGTCGTGTACAAGGGTAAGGTTCCCGGAGTCTACGACGACTGGGAGGAGTGTCAGAGACAGGTTCACCGATTCAGCGGTAACAGTTACAAAGGGTACGCCACTAGGGCCGAGGCCGAATCTAGATACGCCCGCTATCTAGCGGGAGAGGGGAGGGAGCGTTGGAGGAACCGGATGAAGACGAGTTTCATCGTGATGATGCTCATCGTGATGACCGCAGCTCTCTTCTATGTGATGGTAGTTTAGATGATCGATATCAACTTGTAATGTGAAGACAAACTCGCGGTCTCGAGACTTGTAATATAATGTTCTATCTTTGTTCGGTCTTTTCAATTCGGAGACTAATATGATGAATTGTATTCGGAGACTAAAATGATGAATTGTATTCAGAGACTAATCTTCTATTGTATTCGATGAATCTGTTGTTGATGTGTGCTGTCTATATTTTGTCCAATTATACATTTTGTAACCTGTGCAAAAAACAGAAAATTAAAAAATAAAAAAACCTAATATTCATACTAATGGCGCATCACATCATAGTGCGCCATTAGTATGCCAAAGGATACTAATCGCGCATCATTAAACAGCGCCATTAGTATGCCGAAGTTACTAATGGCGCATCCTGTTGTCGTGCGCCATTAGTATGCCAAAACACCTGGGTATACATGCCCCCCTGGGAGGCATACTAATGGCGCACTATTGTATATACTAATGGCGCATCTGAGGTGCGCCATTAGTATACCAGATACTAATGGCGCACCAGTGGTGCGCCATTAGTAAAATATACTAATGGCGTGCTACTAATGGCGCACCACTAATGCACCATTAATGGCCAAATTAGGTGCGCCATTAGTAGGCCTTTTCCTAGTAGTGAAGTACTTTGATCTGAAAGTCTTTAAATAAAATAGAGTCCTCAAATAGTTACCAGGGAGGCTAAGTAAGCGGTATTTACATCCCGTCAACGAAGCTCTTTTCTGTGGAATTTATCTTGTGCTTCACTTATATCCTATGAGTAAATTGTTGAATGAATTGAATATCATGAAGTTTAAATCATATCATGCCTAGTGGTAGCTTCACATTGGGTTTAGAAAATGAAATCTTTTGAGGCATGACAATCACAATATTGGTCATACAAGCAGTTCACGAATAATTAGTATAAGGAAGAGAAATTTCACATGCAAATAAATTATCATGGAAATCTTTTATGATTGTGAGCCCCCATCAAAATATTATATGCCAAAATTGTTGACGTTGGACAAGGAAGACAATGTAATGGTTTATGTTTGTTCCTATTCACATAGAAGTTATATTGTCGTAGATCCTTCAACATGTGGTTCTTGCCCCCATCTTTGCTAGCCAAAAATTCCGCACCAAGTAGAGATACTACTTGTGCATCCAAAAACCCTTAAACCTAAATCTCATTTTCAAGAGTCCACCATACCTACCTATATGCGTCATTATTTTTCCGTTCTAAGCAAATTTGTATGTGCCATCTCTAATTTTCAAAATAAATTTCTCTTCTGTGTGCTCGTACCGCTCGCGAGGCGGTGAGGGGTGGCCAATATTTTCCATTCTAGATGTGTTATTCTCATGATGAGTGTTTATTCACTTGTCATTGCACGAGAGTAAGACAAAGGTATTAGGGATGCCTAGTCCTGAAATGAAAAATGAATTTACTTTATGTTGTCAAATAATAAATTCCTTGGAAAGTGTTGGTATGGAGGGCACCCGTGGATACGATTAGCCATGGAAAGCGAAAGTATGGTGGAAAAATGAATAAACTTTATTTTCTGTTTGTGAACCGCCTATAATATATCTAGCATGGAAAGTGTTGGGAGCTCTAAGTCATTTTCGTTGGTGGGAAAAGTATGCCTCTCAAAATGTTTTTATCTCTCAATTTTCGCTTTGAGCTCTCGCACCTCTACATATCCCTACTTCCCTCTGCGAAGGGCCTATCTTTTACTTTTTAGTATTTAGTTTTATGCAAGAGTCAAAGTTTTTCTCTGTATTCCTTCTCATTTTTCTCTTTTGGCAAGCATCATGTGGTGAGGAAAGATCTAGGCACATATGTCCAGTTGAATATGGGTAGCATGACTTATTATTGTTGACATCACCCTTGAGGTGAATACATTGGGAGGTGAAATTATAAGCCCCTATCTTTCTATGTGTCCGGTTGAAACGTTTTGCCCATGTGTACAAGGTGAGTGTTAGAAATCATAGAAGACTATATGATGGCTGAGTATGTGGAGCTCTTACTTAAACTCCGTTGAATTACAATTGCTTGGTGACTAAGAACATACGTTGTTGGGTTTCAAGAGAATTCATTGTTTGAACCTTAACATGTGAATTGGTTGCCACTATAACATGAGAAGTTTCATAAGAAAGAATTGATGTTATGATGCTAGGAAAAGTAATTGAAATTATCATTGATCAAACTTTTGCACTTTGCTAGCATCGACACTTCATAAATTATTTCTTTTTACATTTACCTACTCGAGGACGAGTAGGAATTAAGCTTGGGGATGCTGATACGTCTCCAACGTATCTATAATTTATGAAGTTTTCATGCCAATATATTATCATTCTTGGATGTTTTACAATCATTTTATATCAACTTTATATCATTTTTTGGGAGTAACCTATTGACCCAGTGCCAAGTGCCAGTTGTTGTTTTTGCTTATTTTTTACATCATAGAAAATCAATATCAAACGGAGTCCAAACACCGCGAAATTTTTTGGAGAATTTTTTTGGACCAGAAGGAACCCAATGGGCCAGAGCTGCACCTGGGGGTGGTTCCCTGAGGGGGGCACAACCCACTAGGGCGCGTCAGGGCCCCCTTGCGCGCCTAGGTCAGTTGTGCTCACCTCGCTGGCCTTCCGCACCCTGTCTTTGCAATATAAATTCCAAAATATTCCGAAACCCATTGGGGTTAACATAGATCAGAAGTTCCGCTGCCGCAGGGCTGCCTAGCCACCGAAAACCAATCTAGACCCACTCCGGCACCCTGCCGGAGGGGGTAATCATCTCCGATGGCCATCTTCATCATCCCGACGGCCACCACGATGAGGAGGGACTAGTCCACCCTCGGGGCTGAGAGTTTGTACCAGTAGCTATGTGTTTAATCTCTCTCTCTCTCTCGTGTTCTTGAGATGTCAAGATCTTGATGTATCATGGGCTTTGTTAATATAGTCAGATCATATGGTGTTTTCCCCTCTCTATCTTGTTGTTATGAATTGAGTTTTTCCATTTGAGATTTCATGGTTATCAGATTGAATAGTTTTATGGATTTGAGAACACTTGATATATGTCTTGCAATTGAATACTCGTGGTGACAATGGGGTATCGTATTGATTCACTTGATATATGTTTTGGCACTTGGGGATGCTCGCGGTGACATTGGGGTAATCTATGCATATGGGTTGAGGCACGTTCTTGTCCTTGTTTCTCCAGTATAAATCTTGGGGCACTCTTGTAGTTCTTTGTGTGGATTGAGTATTATGAATATGAATATTCTGTGGTATTATTCTAGTACGAACTCTAGGATATATTGAACGGAAAAATAGCTTTGCGTCATTTTAGTACGAACTCTTGAATAGATCAAACGAAAATAATAGCTTTGAGGTGGTTTAGTGCCCTACAAACAATTCATAACTTTTGTTATACGCTAATAGGAACTCGGGAGTGATTCTTTATTGTACTTAGAGGGATAATCATATGATTCAACTATGTTAGCACTGTTGAGAGATTGCACTAGCGAAAGTACGGACTCTAGGCCTCATTTTCAAGCATTGCAATACCGTTTTTGTGCCCGTTTACTATTTGCTACCTTGCTGTTTTTATTTATTTAGAATATAAAAATATATTTCTACCATCCATATTACACTTTGATCACCATATCTTCGCCGAACTAGTGCATCTTTACAATTTGCCATTGTATTGGTTGTGTTGGGGCACAAGAGATTTCTTGTATTTTGTTGCAGGGTCATTTGAGAGAGACCATCTTCATCCTACACCTCTCATGGATTGATAAACATTAGGTCATCCACTTGAGGGAAAATCGCTATTGTCCTACAAAACTCTGCGCTTGGAGGCCCAACACGCGTCTGGAAGAGTAAAGTTGTGTAGTAGACATCAGATGTACTTGCGACCAGAAACAATTTTGCCTGTATAGTTGTATTTTTTAGCTCTACTGTACGTATAACCCTATTTGAGCGCAAGCCGGTCACACACGACCTCATTTTGCCAAGCGTGTGTGCCAGGAGGGCATATCCCCGACAGTTTCCGGGTTGTGTGGGAAGGACCACCCTATCGGCCACACTCACTTGGCGACGGTTCCAAACACCATCGCAGAAAGGGGTTAAAAACCGTTTGTATACCACTGACGCGTACTAGTGAGGGGAGAGGCGGCAGCCCTAGGTCACCCCCAAGTGGTCGGCGACTGCCCTAGAGGCCTGCCTAGCCACCCCCCTTCCATATTTGGACACGGGGGAAAGGAAAGAGGGGTTGGTTGCCTTAGGGTACCTCCCCCTTCCTTTCCCTCCCTACTTGGTGCGTGTGAGCAGGAGTGGAGGGGCACGCCAGCCCCCTTGTGGGCTGGTGTGCTCCCCCCCCCATTTAACAATAATTCCCACCCTTGCTGGTGACCTCCCAGAACCCCTTCCGGTACTCCGGTAAATAGACGGTTCTTGCGAAACCTTTCCAGTGACCAAATACTACCGTCCTATATATCAATCTTACCTCTGGAGCATTCCTGAGCTCCTCGTCATGTCCGTGATCTAATCCGGGACTCCGAACAACATTCGGTGATCAACTCACGTAACTCATATAATACCATATCATCAACGGACGTTAAGCGTGCGGACCCTACGGGTTCGAGAATGATGTAGACATGACCGAGACGCCTCTCCAATCAATAACCAATAGCGGGACCCAGATGCCCATATTGGTTCCTACATATTCTAAAAAGATCTTTATCGGTCGAACCTTTATGACAACATATGTAATTCCCTTTGTCTGTCAGTACGTTACCTGCCTGAGATTCAATCGTCAGTATCTTCATACCTAGTTCAATATCGTTACCAGCAAGTCACTTTACTCGTTCCATAATACATCGTCTTTCAACTAACTCCTTCGTCACTTTACTTGCAAGCTTCTTCTTGCGGTAAGGGCCACCGCGGATGGGGCGACCTCAGCAATGGGGGAAAGTGTGCGGCGACCGCTCGGCTACCACAACTGCGCTCCCATTCAGCCGACGCATCTCAATAATTCATCGTGTGGTCGGGGAAGCCAGCGGGCATCTGGTTCCAGCTTCCGCGCTTCTTCGTGAGCGCTCTACCAGCTGGAGGGCCTGGTGGCCTCTGGCTGCAGGCCGACAGCTGCAACAGCAGGGCCTCATGGGTGGATGTTGAAGTCACTGCCGCTGGCAACGTGTTCCTGAACCGCGGGTGGCAGCCATTTGCCCGCACGTCCAGCCTGCATGGAGGGTGCACCCTCCACTTCAGGTATGACGTTGTAACATCCCAAAATTCTAAATTTTGGAATGTTATAATAAATAGATTGTTTTGATTGTTTGCTTGATTGCTTGTGTGAAATTCGAAACTTTTTGAAAGTTAAATGCGAGGGAATAAAAGGACTTTCCCAAACTTTCATTTTTACATTTATGATCTCCATGAATTCAACTTCTTTTCAAATACAAAACCGTAGAGAGAAGATGACATGACTTCTTCCATTTATTTAAATGAAAAGGGTTTCAAAAAGATTTGAATTTTATTTGGAAATATTTCCAAATTCAGAAACTTCAAGCAACTCAATGATTTTCATGAGAGAAGATAAAATGACTTCTTCAAATTATATGAAATATAAGTTGGTAGTTTCAAAGAATCAAATTTAGAGTCCTTTTAGAAATTATTTTCAATTTGGAGTTATTTGGGTTTTATTTAAATTATTTTTTTCCGAAAATAAAACATATGGAAAATACGGTAAAATGATTCCCTGCAACAAAAAATTGGAGAGAAATAAATTTGAAATCATTTTTGTATTTTTAAAATGATTTTTATTTGATTTTATTAGACCAGTAGCACTCCTTGCTTTATATAATTTTTTGTGGATTTTATTTAACGCTAGAAAAATGTTCACATCGTAGAAAATATTTTTCTGGAAATTTGGACATATAATATGCCTATATAAAATTTTATTTTATTTTTCGTTATTCGGTTTCCTTTCTGTTTCTACTAAAAAATTGCCTATAATATGCCTGGAACTAACTGTCGCCTACGAGCGCAACATAGTGTCACCGGGCGCCCCATCATTTTATTTGTTTCTCTTCTCTCCTACATGGGCTAGGCCCAGCCAGTTTTTTTGACCGAATTTGTTTTAAAAAAAACTATAGTGCGCGGCCGGGGCCTAACTTTTAGCGCATGATTTTTTTCAAATTTCATCTACGTACGTATATGTTTTGTACCATATTGCCTAGCCTTTGACCCTTAAACCTCTTTTCCACCTATAAATATAGACCCATAGAGCCTCCAAAAATCATCCGATTCGGGTTAAATCAATATTTTGGTTTGACTAGATTCATTAAAAAAATATTCCTCTTCGGCGTGATTTCTAGAAATTGTCTCCTCTCTCCGAAATCGTCTTTTCTCTGCTCATAAAGGTATCTTTCTTCGTTTTTTTCTTTTTATACTTTCGTAGTATATTATTTCTAGACTAGTACGGTAGTATAATTAGATTATCAATTAGTCTATGTATTTTTACATTAGATCTAGATTTTTTTAGCCATAGCTATTTTTCTTCCGTAAAACAGCTTGGACCTGATTTTTCAAATAGCCATAACTTTTTACTCGTTCATCCTAATTAGATGAAACCGGCGCCTATAGTTTTGTCTGGTTTTCACCTATCGAGTGAACCTGTCACATCAATATTTTGAAATTTTCAAATTTCGAAATTTGTTCACATTCATATTCAAACTTCTTTTGATCATAACTTGAGTTTTATAACTCCGATTTAATTGGTTGTTTTTGCAAATCGAAGCTTTTGACCTAAACTTTCTGATAAGGCCAAATTCACATAATTTTGGTACTGTTAGAATTTTTTAGGTTGCAAGAGTTATTTTCTTGGTTTTGATGTTTTCGGAACTGTCTTCTTCGTTCTTCCCGATCTTTTGAGTGATTGCTTATGTGTGGTTACTATTGCTTGCTCACGATAGATTGATCGGAGTGTGACCAGTAGAACTATCAAGAGTTATGAGTGCGAATCATCTTCATCAACTATATAAGGCAAGTTCACACTTTGATCATATCCCTTTCATACACAGTTTTTATGCATTAGTTTCAACCCTCGAATACTGCATGGTTAGGACTTGATAACATGTGCGTACTGGGAAGTAGTTGATGAGGTAGGAACCTATTGTCCAGCATTCAAACCCCTTGGAGTTACTTCTACATTACGCTCATACTTGAAAGTGCTAGTGATCGACTAGAGGGGGGGTGAATAGGCGATTTTTATGAAAGTCTTCAAAACATGGAAGTTTCGAAGACGAATGATAAAATAAACCTATTACCATGCAGTGGAAGGTAGACTACACTAAGCAAGCCATAGTTAAGTATTCATTGAAACGAAAGCACAAAGACTATTAGCAGCTAGGCAGTATAGATCAGGATGGAAGATAGTATGAAGCCAATCAGAACAAGCAGTCACACAGTGAAGACAAATAGATAATGCAAACAGGCAATGACTTCACAAGGACCAATCTGCAAATAAAGAGATGGGAAGGATAGAACCAGTGGTTCGTTGAAGACAATGATTTGTTAGACCAGTTCCAGTTGTTGTGACAACTGTACGTCTGGTTAGGGAGGCTGAGATTCAACTCAGAAGACCGCGTCTTCACCTTATTCCCCTTGAGCTAAGAACACCCAGTCCTCGCCCAATTACTCTGGTAAGTCTTCAAGGTAGAATTCCAAACCTTCACAGACTTTGTTCACCGGCGATCCACAATGATTCTTGGATGCTCAGAACGCGACGCCTAACCAGCTGGAGGATTCACAGTCCTCAAGTGTAATAAGTCTTCAGATCACATAGACAGGAAGACTTCAGTGATGCCTAACACTCTTAGCTCTGGGTGTTTAGGGCTTTGTCCTTGTAAGGATTTCTCTCTCAAAGACTTCGAGGTGGGTTGCTCTCAAACGACAAAAGCCGTGCACTAACTCTGAGCAACCAACCAATTTATGGTGTAGGGGGTGGGCTATTTATATCCACTAGGCAACCCGACCTGATTTGTCCGAAATGAGCCTGGGTCACTAAGGAACTGACACGTGTTCCAACGGTCAGATCTCAAACACACACGGCAACTTTACTTGAGCCACAAGCAAAGCTGACTTATCCAGCTCTGGATAAGATTTGCTCTCATTGTCTTTGCTCGAAGACATAGGATTTTGGTTAAGCATCACTTCAGTCATTCTGACTGGTTCACTTGGACCCCACTTAATAGTACGGCGGTTCCTATGAGTCAACAAAGAAGAAAAAGAACGACGAAACAACTAAGTCTTCGCGCTCCATAGTCTTCACGCGATGTCTTCTCTTCTCAAAGTCTTCAATGTGAATGTCTTCACATACCACCTTTGACTTCAATGTCTTCATACATTTTTAGGGGTCATCTCCGGTAGGAAAACTGAATCAATGAGGGACTTCTACCTGTGTTATCCTGCAATTCTCACAAACACATTAGTCCCTCAACCAGGTTTGTCGTCAATACTCCAAAACCAACTAGGGGTGGCACTAGATGCACTTACAATCTCCCCCTTTTTGGCGATTGATGACAAACTGGTTGAAGTTTTCAACGGGGATAGAAATATGTGAAATTGTAAAGGATTTAAGTATTGTCTTCGTAAGTAGCAGAAAGGCTCCCCCTGAAGATGTGCATATAAGTATTTTGCTTTTGAATGCAAATGCACATGGTAGGTTGTACCTGCGGAGCTCCTCTTCTACTTATGAAGACAGTTCATCATGCATGAAATGATATAATGAAGATAATGACATGCATATGAAAAATGGACGTCTGCAAAATGACTTCGTGCGAAATTTATCATCGCACATGCGGAATTTATCATCGCATCACATAGTGTCGAAAAAGGTAGCAGACGACCATCAAGTTTAAGTGTTACAACTCAAAACGAACCAAATGTTTCAAAAGCGAGAGTTGTAAGCACTTGGCAAAAGTAGCAAAAAGTAAAGCAACCACCCATATGGACCTGCTTGAAGACTATCAACTCATATGCTTCTCCCCCTTTTTTCAGTAATGACCAAAAAGGTTTGAAGATATAGAGCTTCTACTCGTTCCCATGAGGTGCAGGCGAAGCAACAGGGTTGTCGTTGAGGTCCGGTGGTGCAGAAGAACTTGGTGCAGTGTCGAGACGCGCTGAAGGTGGAGGCGGTGAAGTGGCATCATCTTGATCATCGATAACTCTGGCATTCACCGTGGCAGCTGAGGAAGAATAGTCAGAGTCTTCAAGGGTGGGAGTCCGACGCAAGTGAGCATTCCTTGGAGGAGTGGAGTCAAACTTGAATCTTTTTGTGAAGCCATCATCTTGAAGATCTTCTTCAGTAGTGAGCAAGGTCAAACTCTTCCAAGACCTCCAACAGGTTTCATGTGTGACAAAGGCATTCTTGGTGGCAAGATTGCGAATGCGATCGACGTCCACCAAGAGGCTTTGCATATGACGCTTAAGCCAGTCATGATGCTTAACCTGTTTCTAATGTAGCACGATGAGAAGCTCTTGGTCATTGAGAACACGAGATCACTTTTGAGGCCTTTGGGCAATGGTGCTCCCTGTGGCGTCAGTTTGGGCGCGAGGAGCACGTGTGTTACCAGCCAAGGGATAAACACGAGAGACTGCCTGAACTCCTTCAATGGGTTGGGTGAAGCTTTGACGATCAACATTGTGAAGATAAATTGGATCCTTAGCAGGCTCTGGGTAAATAGCTTCAACAGACAGATCAACCTCTGGCAAGAATACAAGATGATTGTGCGCAGACGGCTGCTAGTTGAAGGCAGAGTGAAGCTTGATAAGACGCATTACCCATGGAGCATAGAACTTCAGACCAAAAATGTCGGAGCCAGATGCAGCCAACTGCCCGATGAAGAAGTCTTGAGCATTGAAGCTTATGCCATTGAAGATATAGAAAACCAAAGTCTTCATTTCTCCTTCAAGCTTCGTTGTAGATGAATGTCCTTTGATAGGCCATAGAGTTTTTCTGATGATATGGTAAATGGTGCGGGGCAGATACTCAAGGTCTTCAACAAAGAATTCCGTTGGGTATTCAGCGTCGTGTGGCAGAGGCTTCATCATGCTTAGCATTTGGCTCATGTTGGGTTCTGGCTTCTGAAAAATGCTCTCCAAAGCATTCTGGTGTTGTAGACAACCTGGTTCATAGTATTCACCAGGAGTGGGCAGGGCTGTGAGCTCAATGATGTCTTAAGCTTAAGCTTCATGATGAACATCTCCTGTCATCCACTCAAGGATCCAAGTCTTCGGATCCCTGTTGTATCCACGAATGTGGAGAGTAGCATAGAATTGAAGCAGAAGTTCTTCATTCCAGTGTTCCTTGTCAATCACAAAATTAAGCAGACCCGCATCACGGAAGCAGTCAAGGGCTTCTTCAAGGCATGGCAGTCCAGCAATGGCTTCACAATCAAGATTCATGTTAGGGAAGATGCGTCCCCGATTATACAAGATGCATGAATAATAGCTTCTCTGCTGATAACTCCAGAATTGGTCCGAAGAGATTCTTGGCCTTGTGTAGGGGGTCTGGGCACTATTGAAGAATGTGTTGTGTGCCTTGAATCCATTCAGATTAAAGGATCCTGGTGAAGTTGTAGTACTTGGAAACCATGGTAGCCTTGGCTTTGGCTTCTGGACCTGAGGCCTGTGCTCCACATGATAGGCAAACTAAGGTCTGGGAGCAGGTAGAGGAACCAGGATTGGCCAGCGGACAGTAACAAGCTGTCCATGATCATATGCTTGCTCGATGGTGTGTGGCCTTGGAGGAGGTATAGGAGCAGAGGCATTGGCTTCAGGCAGCGGATTTGCTTCGGGTGCTGCATTGGCTTCAGGTGTTGATGTTGGTGGCCGCCTCAGTATTAGTAACATCCACTTCATGAGCTGGAGGGTCGGACACGTTCTCCTCGAGAACAACTTCAGGGTTGGACGGGGGTGTAGCAACTCTTTCTTCATCACGTGGTTCTTCTTCTTCATCGGCTGATGTAGCCGGAATATCTTCAGCCGCTTTGGCTTCAGAATCAGGGATGTTCACAGTAGGAGAGGCTTCAGGAAAGACTTCACGTGAGACGGATTGGCGCTCTTCTCCTTAGGGAACACTTGACAATGTGACATGTGACCTAGGTCCTTTGTGAAGCCTACGGAGATGGAGTTGATTGGGCCTCAAAGTCTTCACTGTCAATCACCGGAGTGGTGACATGTGGTGGGGGAGTGACTGGTGTTTCTTCAACACGAGGGGGTTCTTGAGGGTGATCAGCCCATGAGTCATCCTGAGCAATTGGCCTCAATGGACGACCAATGCCGATGAGTTCGTTGTTCGTGAGAATAGGCGATGATACCAAATTGTGCTCGATCTGAGGAAGGACTTCATCTTCAACATTGTCGTGATGACCAATGTCTTTAGCTCTGGTGGGGTCACCAGCTGGATTCTCTTCAGATTCAGGAGCCTCTGTGGAAGCAGGCTCATGAACTACCAGACGACGTTCACGATGTTCAGACGCAGGACGAGCGACAGAAATTGTCTCGACAAGAAGGGGCTCTGTGGAAGCAGCCCGGTCTCTCTTCTTTGTTTTCCTTTTCTTGGTTGGGGGAGCATCATCAGCCGTGGCTTCGGTCTTGCGCTTTCTGGCTTCGGCTTCAGCTGCTCTAGTTTTCTTGAATTCTGAAGCCACTGTGGGGACCTTAGGCTTCGAGCCTGTCATACTGGCTGGGAAGACAATGCGAGGTTCTTCATGCCTTGATGCTTCTGGTTCGGCCACAGCTGGCTTCTTCTTATTCTTGGCAGCCATTCTGGGGTCGATGCCTGGTCGCCCCAAAGCCTTGCGCTTTTCAGCTTCATTGTAGCCTTGAACACATTTGGCAGCAAGATTCTTCATGCGCTCACGAGAACCTTTTGCTTCTTCTCGTTTCTTGTGGAATGCCTCCTTGATCTCATGCATCATGACCTTGAAGTTTTGAATGTCTTCAACATTGAGCTTGGCCATGTGCTTCTTGAACTGAGCCTTTTCGTAATCGATCTTATGCTTCAGCTTAACAATTTTCTGAGAAGAGCCATCTCAGGAGCAATGGCTCCGTGGAAGGAGATGCTGAGGCAATTAGAAGCTAAAGATCATCAAAACTGACATCTGGGCTGTCAAACCACTCATCAATAAACTTGTATAAGATTTCCACATCAAAGAGGGGAAGATCATTGAAGATTTATGCCTCTTGCTTGCTCTTTATCAACTGCTCAAGAGCGTCATCGCCAAGATCGTCATCACTGGACAGATCAATGGCGTCATTCTCATTTCTCAAAATAGCAGCAGGGATCAATGCTTGACCAGTGGGTTCCATGGGCTTTTTCAACTTGGCAGACTTGGAGCTGCGTGAGAGATCTTCAAACTGCACACTGGCTTCAGGAGGTGCAGTGGCTAGAGGCTTCGCCTGTGAGACTTTTGGTGTAGAGGGGGGCTTTGAAGCCTTTGGTTTCTGTTGCTTCACAGGCTTCGGATGTGCAGGCGCTTCATCAGAATCAGAGTCATCAGCAGAGTGGTCCACGGCTGCCCCTTGAACCTGAATGTGAGTGATGAGACCTTCTAAGTTGTAGAAGGGCCCAATAAGATTGGGTTCAGCTTCGCGTGTGCCATCAGCTCCTGGTGCAAAGGGGCCTGGGTTGAAGTCTAATCCAAAAGACTTCTTGTTTTCCTTGGCCGAGTTCTTTGCAGCTTGATAGTTGCACTTGAACAAATTATCTTCATGACACCATAACAGAGAAGACGGGTCGGCATTAGCAGGCTGAGGTCCACGAATCATGCAGGGGTAGAAGCCTTGAGCAATAGCTTCGGACTTCGACTTGGCCTGAAGACCTTTGTATATTATATCTCCCCAGGGACCCTTTAAGGCATTCTTCTCAGCATACTCCTTGGTGGCAAATCTGTACCTAAACCATTCCTCTTCCCAATGTCTTTGAATCCATTGGATTCGGTTCTTGCGTTCTCCATAGGTTTCTTCTGGATCTGACTTGTATAACTCATAGAGATCCGGTGGCAGGTCCTTAGCAGTGTTTCCACGGCGTTGTCTGCCGCCCTTCCTGACTGATTTTTGAGTTGTCATGAAGTTTAGACTAAAAGGCTTCAACATTGGCAAAGTCTTTCGTCTACTGGTCAGACAGGAACTGGCTTCAGGAGAATTTATGTGACGCTGTAAGAACTCTACAAATGAATGCAGACTATGAGAACCAAGGGATTCTCCCACGGACATGTACCTGTGACAACATTAGAGATGCGAGGGAAGGGGAAGAGGTCATATGCATTATCAGAAGATTTTTAAGATAAATCAGTTTAGAAGACATTGACCTCATAGTGCGAAGACATTCACTCATATGTAGAGAGTTGGTTCTAGATTTGTACGAATCCATGAATAAGTACAAGTGAGGAATCTAACTACTTTGTGAAGCATAAGTGAACATACTAGGCATACTATGAGATGCAGAATGAGATAGATCCAACTTGTAGGAACAGAAACCACTTGTGGTTGAGAAGGATGAATCTATCAGATCAAAAAGACTGTAGAAAGAGGTTTTATTTACCACACGAGGAACTGCTAAACAGAGTGGGAGAGGAGGCCGAGCAGTTCGATCTTCCGTGCCCTAACTTGGCGACGGAGGACACCTACGGCGACGGCAGAGAAGACGATGTCCGCGGCCGGCGTGGGGACGGCGTCGGTGAGGTCGCGGCAGCTAAGCGCTTCGTCGCCAGCGTCATCAAGGGCTAGCGGTGGCGCTAGGGTTTGTGCGAGAGTGGAAGAAGAGATAATGACTGGGGTGAGGCGTGTATTTATAGGGATAGGGGCGACACAGTGTTATTACACAGGTGCCCCTGGCGGTTCACATCTGAAGGACACGTGGCGATCATGCAACACCTTGGAGGTTGTTCCATGTTCCCACACACGCCTGGATTGTCGGGTGGTCGTTCCCACTTCTCCGGGTTTTAGGTAAAAAGGATTGAGCATTGAAAACAGATTAATGTTTGTCTCTGTGTCTTCTGCTGACAAGGACGCAGCGAAGACATTCGACGGTTTCAATAGAATTGCTTATGATTTGGATAGATAGACTTAAGACAGGAGCATAGAAAGGTCAGGGTCCGACCACATTCACTTAGTTCAAAAGATTCAACTGGAATCCATATCTATAAGTGAATGCTGTAGAGGACAGAAACCAAATTAGTACATTGAAGATAAACATGAAGCCATGTTAATAATGAAGACAAACAAAATGCAAAGACTTTGCAAATGTAACGCCAACAGAAGGTATTCCAAACAAATATTAGACCTAGACACGGCGCACAATTATCGTGGTGCTCCGAAGTCAAATTCCACGTTGATTTATTCACACTTAGAGTGTAAGTCTTCATTTGTTGAAGATATACGTTGCTTCGTGTGTTTTCACATCTAAGTCATCAACATGCATAAGTGTTAGGATGTGTGCATGATCACAGGACATTTGAGGATTCCAAGATATTTAGCTCACACTGCCACTTGCAAAACCTTTTATCATCCAAGGGCTTTGTGAAGATATCTGCCAGTTGCTCTTCAGTGCTGACGAGAATGATATAAATATCTTCCTTCATGACATGATATCTAAGAAAGTGATGACGGATCTGAATGTGCTTTGTCTTCGAGTGCTAAACTGGGTTGTTGGCGATCTTAATGGCGCTTTCATTGTCGCAGTAGAGTGGCACTTGCCTCAGATGAATGACATAGTCTTTCAGTGTTTGCTTCATCCATAGAAGTTGAGCGCAGCAAGATCCAGCAGTAATGTATTCAGATTCAGCAGTGGAGAGAGATACACAGTTCTGCTTCTTTGAAGACCAACACACAAGTGATCGTCCTAGAAAGTGACATGTGTCTGATGTAGACTTGCTATCCACCTTGTCACCAGCATAATCAGCATCTGAGAATCCAACTAGATCAAACTCTGAGCCCTTTGGATACCATAATCCTAGTGTTGGGGTGTGAGCCAAATATCGAAGAATTCGCTTCACAGCTAAGTGATGTGATTCCTTTGGTGCCGCTTGGAATCGGGCACACATGCAAATACTAAGTATGATATCTGGCCTAGATGCACATAAATAAAGCAAAGAACCAATCATGGAGTGGTATACCTTTTGATCGAACTCTTTACCATTGGTGTCAGAGTCTAGATGACTCTTGGTAGGCATTGGCGTCGTGTAACCTTTGCAGTCTTGCATTCCAAACTTCTTCAGGCAATCCTTGAGGTATTTCTCTTGAGATATGAAGATGCCGTTGCGTTGCTGTCGTATTTGAAGACCAAGGAAGAACTTCAGCTCACCCATCATGGACATCCAATATTGCTCTTGCATCATGTATCCAAACTCATCACTGTATTTCTGATTAGTGGAGCCGAAGATAATGTCATCCACATATATTTGGCACACAAACAGTTCACCATCATATGTCTTCGTGAAGAGCGTGGGATCCAGGGAACCACGTTTGAAGCCTTTGCTCTTCAGGAAGTCCTTGAGTGTGTCATACCAAGCACGAGGGGCTTGTTTGAGGCCATACAGTGCCTTGTTGAGCTTGTAAACCATGTCAGGATGTTTTGGATCTTCAAAGCCAGGCGGTTGTGCAACATACACTTCTTCTTCAATCTTGCCATTGAGAAACGCACTCTTCACATCCATTTGACACAAAAGAATGTTATGATGATTTGCATAGGCCAGCAGTATGCGTATAGCTTCAAGCCTAGCCACAGGAGCAAATGTTTCATCGAAGTCGATTCCTTCAACTTGAGTGTATCCTTGAGCAACGAGATGAGCCTTGTTTCTGACAACTTGACCATGCTCATCTTGCTTGTTGTGATATATCCATTTAGTGCCTATGATATTGTGCTTACGAGGATCAGGATGCTTGACCAGTTCCCATACATTATTCATCTCAAACTGTTGAAGCTCTTCTTGCATAGCTTGAATCCATTCAGGTTCCATGAAGGCTTCATCAACTTTCTTAGGTTCAGATATTGAGACAAATGTGAAGTGTCCACAGAAATTTGCTAGTTGTGTTGCCCTTGAACGAGTGAGTGGACCAGGTGCATTGATTCTATCAATTATTTTCTCAATATGTACTTCATTTGCAACACGAGGATGAATAGGACGAAGATTTTGCTCTTGCTGATCATTGTCATCATTAGAAGGATTGTCTTCAGGCTGAGTATTGTCTTCAGGTTGATCAGGTGCAGAGATGATGAGTTCCTCTCGGGCTGTGCTTCAGATGGTATGATTTCTCCAGTTCCCATAAGCTTGATGGATTCACTAGATGGAACTTCATCTAGCACATTTGGCAGGTGCTCTCTTTGCGAGCCGTTAGTCTCATCGAACTGCACATCCACAGTTTCAACCACTTTATAGTGAAAGAGGTTGAAGACTCTGTAGGAGTGCGAATCCTTTCCGTATCCAAGCATAAAACCTTCATGTGCTTTCGATGCAAATTTTGAAGTATGATGTGGATCCTTGATCCAGCACCTGGCACCAAATACTCTGAAGTAACTGACATTTGGCTTCTTACCAGTGAGGAGCTCATAGGATGTTTTGTTCAGAAGCTTGTGAAGATAAACACGGTTGATGAGATGGCATGCAGTATCAATGGCTTCAGGCCAGAACTTTCTTGGAGTCTTGTATTCATCGAGCATCGTCCGGGCCATCTCAATGAGTGTTCTGTTCTTGCGTTCCATGATGCCATTCTGTTGCAGCGTGTACGGAGCTGAGAACTCATGAGTGATTCCCAAAGTATCAAGATAAGTGTCGAGGCCGGTGTTCTTGAATTCAGTGCCATTGTCACTTCTAATGTGCTTGATCATGACGCCATGGTTTTTCATGGCTCGATTGGCAAAGCGTTTGAAAACATCCTACACTTTAGCCTTGTAGAGGATTATATGCACCCATGTATATCTTGAACAATCGTCAACAATAACGAAGCCATAGAGACAAGCAGTAGTAGTAAGAGTTGAGTAGTGAGTGGGACCAAAGAGGTCCATGTGTAGCAGTTCGAAGGGTTGAGTCATTGTCATGATTGTCTTCGAGGGATGCTTGGCCTTCGTCATCTTTCCAGCTTCGCAGGCACCGCATAAGTGATCCTTCTTGAACTTGATGCCCTCGATGCCTATGACGTGCTTCTTCTTTGCAAGAGTATGCAAGTTCCTCATGCCAGCATGCCCTAGCCTTCGATGCCAGAGCCAGCATTCTGAAGCTTTTGCAAGAAGACATACGACAAGTTGTGGTCCTGCTGAGAAATCTACCATGTACAAATCATCTTTCCGATACCCTTCAAAGACTAGAGACTTGTCAGATTCCATTAGAACAAGGCAACGATATTTTCCAAACATCATAATCATATTCAAATCACAAAGCATTGAGACAGACATTAAGTTGAAACCAAGGGATACAACAAGCATCACTTTATCCATGTGTTGATCCCTTGAGATTGCAACTCTACCTAGACCCAATACCTTGCTTTTACCAGTATCAGCAAATGTGATGTGACGCTTGTCGGATGGATGTAAGGTTCAGTCCATGAGAAGACTTCGCTTGCCAGTCATGTGATTAGTACATCCACTGTCAATAATCCATTCTGAAGAAGCTGGTGTCATACCCTACAGTGCAGTTAGGGGGATAGGCTTCACGAAGAGAATTGTGAAGCATAAACATTTGACGAGCAAGTGGATTATGAAAGCTTAAATCGAGGTTAGGACTGATAGAGCAAGTAGCAAGCGACTCAGGAACAAAATACATAATAAGACCATTTGGGCATTTGATCTTGCGCCCTACAAGATGTTTAAGGTCCCCAGCAATAGCTTCAGACGCATTTGATTTTCGGCTGAAGACCCTTCCCTGCAAAAGAGAGTTAAGCTTTCTTAGCCACCCACATCTTCAAGGGTGGCTTCGAAGCAATGAGTCTAAGTGCAGCATCTGAGAACTTTGGCTTTGGAGCCCTAGCAAATAGTCTTGCAGGTGGACAATAGTACTCATAAGAATAAGCAGAGTAGTTCTAGGTCTTATGAACATGGCGGTTTGATGAAACGCGCTCATATTCATAGGCCTGAGTATGGTTTCCCTGCAAAACATTTGTGTTAGTGCGACTCAGGTGAGTCTTCTGTCTGTATGAAGCCTTTGGACCATATGAAGCCCGTGGTCTGGGGTTTGTCTTCTTCACTTGTGGTGTCATGACGACATACACAGGAAGATTTTCCAGACACTTTTTCAGCGCCCAGACTTTCTTCATAGGTGGCCCATTCCTGCAGTTAGTACCAATATACCTGGCAAACACTTCACCATTCTGATTCTTAAACAGTTTATAGTTTGCATCAAAAGATTCGTCAATAACAATGGGATTAGCACAAGTGAAGCCAGATAGGGTGGAGGGATCCACTGAAGGTTCCTTTGCAGCAACCCATGTGGTTTTGGGGTACTGCTCAGGTTTCCAGTAAAAGCCATCAGCATTCATTTTCCTTTCGAACCCAACACCCTCTTCCCTAGGGTTTCGGTTCAGGATCTACCTTTTGAGGACATCACATAGTGTCTGATGCCCTTTGAGACTTTTGTACATCCCTATTTCAAGCAATGTCTTCAACCTAGCATTTTCATCAGCAATAATAGTGGCATCCTCAGCAGAGGTTTTAGTTACCACATCAACAGTTGAAGATATTGCAACATTAGCAGCAGTAGAACATCCATTAACAGAAGTACCGTTATCACGCTCAATGCATTTAAGACATGGTGGTTCAAATCATTCATGAGCGGAACTGATCGGTTTGGTGCGAAGTGACTCGTTTTCCTTTTGAAGAACTTCATGAGACGCTCTCAATTTATCAAGATCTTGCTTCCTTTGAAGATAATCATAGGAAAGCTTTTCATGAGTTGTTGGGAGTGTCTCATGACGACTTTCAAGTTCCTCATACTTAACATGAAGATTTATTATGTCTTCTATTAAGGACTGAGATCGAGTCATTTCAGCGTCTAACAGATCATCGCTTTTGTCTAACAGTTTATGAATATGTTCCATAGCTTCCCGTTGTTCAGTTGCAATTTTAGCAAGTGTTTTGTAGTTGGGTTTGGAACCACAATCAGATTCATCTTCACTGGATGTTTGATAGTGAGTAGTGCGTGAGTTTACCTTGGCACCGCGTGCCATGAAGCAGTAGGTGGAAGCGGCTTTGTCCTTGTCATTAGCATCGGCGTCGGTGATGAAGTCATTGTCTTCAGTGTTGAAGATGGACTTGGCAACGTAGGCTGTAGCCAGACTTGCAACGCCAGAGTCGGACCCATCCTCAGACTCCACCTCCGCCTCCTCAGAAGCAGACTCCTCCTCAGAATCCATTTCCTTGCCAACAAATGCACGAGCCTTGCCAGATGATCTATTCTTGTGTGATGAAGACTTTGATGAAGACTTGGAAGAAGACTTTGAGTATTTCTTCTTCTTCTTATCGTCAGAATCATATTCCTTGCTCTTCTTCTTCTTCTTCTTGTTCTCATTGTCCCACTGCGGACACTCAGAGATGTAGTGACCAGGTTTCTTGCACTTGTGGCATGTTCTCTTCTTGTAGTCATCAGCAGAAGCTTCATCATTCCTTGAGCTGGATCGTGAGGACTTTCTGAAGCCTGTCTTCTTGGTGAATTTTTGGAACTTCTTCACAAGCATAGCAAGCTCCTTTCCAATGTCTTCAGGATCATCAGAACTACAATCAGATTCTTCTTTAGATGAGGAAACAACTTTTGCCTTCAAATCACGAGTTCGCCCATAGTTGGGACTGTAGATGTCTCTTTTCTCAGAAAGCTGAAACTCATGTGTGTTGATCCTTTCAAGTATGTCAGACGGATCGAGTGTCTTGAAGTCAGGGTGTTCTTGAATCATCAGGCCTAGGGTGTCAAACGAGCTATCAAATGATATCAGGAGTGTCTTGACGACTTCATGCTTGGTGATCTCAGTAGTGCCGAGAGCTTGAAGCTCATTTGTGATGTCAGTGAGTCGATCAAACGTAAGTTGAACATTCTCATTGTCGTTTCTCTTGAAGCGGTTGAAAAGGTTGTGAAGGACACTAATTCTTTGATCTCTCTGGGTTGAGACGCCTTCGTTGACCTTGGATAGCCAGTCCCAGACTAGCTTGGATGTTTCCAGAGCACTCACACGGCCATATTGTCCTTTGGTAAGATGACCACAGATGATGTTCTTGGCAGTGGAATCTAGTTGAATGAACCTCTTGACATCAGCAGCGGTGACACCTTCACCAACCTTGGGGACGCCATTCTTGACGACATACCAGAGGTCGACATCAATGGCTTCCAGATGCATGCACATCTTACTCTTCCAGTAGGGATATTCAGTTCCATCGAAGACTGGGCATGCAGCGGAGACTTTGATTATCCCTGTAGTCGACATAGCTAAAACTCCAGGTGGTTAAACCGAATCACACAGAACAAGGGGGTACCTTGCTTTGATACCAATTGAAAGTGCTAGTGATCGACTAGAGGGGGGGTGAATAGGCAATTTTTATGAAAGTCTTCAAAACATGGAAGTTTCGAAGACGAATGATAGAAATAAACCTATTACCATGCAGCCGAAGGTAGACTACACTAAGCAAGCCATAGTTAAGTATTCATTGAAATGAAAGCACAAAGACTAATAGCAGCTAGGCAGTATAGATCAGGATGGAAGATAGTATGAAGCCAATCAGAACAAGCAGTCACACAGTCAAGACAAATAGATAATGCAAACAGGCAATGACTTCACAAGGACCAATCTAAATAAAGAGATGGGAAGGATAGAACCAGTGGCTCGTTGAAGACAATGATTTGTTAGACCACTTCCAGTTGCTGTGACAACTGTATGTCTCGTTAGGGAGGCTGAGATTCAACTCAGAAGACCGGGTCTTCACCTTATTCCCCTTGAGCTAAGGACACCCAGTCCTCGCCCAATTACTCTGGTAAGTCTTCAAGGTAGACTTCCAAACCTTCATAGACTTCGTTCACCGGCGATCCACAATGACTCTTGGATGCTCAAAACGCTACGCCTAACCGGCTGGAGGATCCATAGTCCTCAAGTGTAATAAGTCATCAGATCACACAGACAGGAAGACTTCAGTGATGCCTAACACTCTTAGCTCTGGGTGTTTAGGGCTTTGTCCTCGCAAGGATTTCTCTCTCAAAGACTTCGAGGAGGGTTGCTCTCAAACGACAAAAGCCGTGCACTAACTCTGAGCAGCCAACCAATTTATGGTGTACGGGGTGGGCTATTTATATCCACTAGGCAATCCGGCCTGATTTGTCCAAAATGAGCCTGGGTCACTAAGGAACTGACACGTGTTCCAACAGTCAGATTTTCAAACACACGGCAACTTTACTTGAGCTACAAGCAAAGCTGACTTATCCAGCTCTGGATAAGATTTGCTCTCATTGTCTTCGCTCGAAGACATAGGATTTTGGTTAAGCATCACTTCAGTCATTCTGACTGGTTCACTTGGACCCCACTTAATAGTACGGTGGTTCCTATGACTCAACAAAGAAGAAAAAGAACGACAAAACAACTAAGTCTTCGCGCTCCATAGTCTTCATGCGATGTCTTCTCTTGTCATAGTCTTCAATGTGAATGTTTTCACATACCACCTTTGACTTCAATGTCTTCATACATTTTTAGGGGTCATCTCCGGTAGGAAAACTGAATCAATGAGGGACTTCTACCTGTGTTATCCTGCAATTCTCACAAACACATTAGTCCCTCAACCAGGTTTGTCGTCAATACTCCAAAACCAACTAGGGGTGGCACTAGATGCACTTACAATATTGCTCTGCTAAGCTCGTAGACGTGGATTGTCTGAGTGATTCATGACAGATGTGAGAGTTAGTATTTAATGGTTAACTTAAGGTGGATACTTTAATACACATTTGGGTGGAATGGTAGGGGCACCCTGGAGCACCCAGTGGTGTGCCCGGGCACCTGGAAAACCCAGTGCTTGCCCAAGGGGATCCCGGAGGACCCGTGTGATCACCCTATGGAATTCCACCCAGACTCAAAGGGATCATAAGATTATTCATGCTAGAAACTTTCATGTGCAACCACAAGCTATTATGGGCTCTAGCATAGTTGAAGATGTTGCATGACCTCTTTCAGTGGTGGGCTAGCAGATGTAGGGGAAAGTAGGTGTAACTGTCCACCCAGAGTAAAGAGTTAATATTTCTGAAAGACTGTGTCTCGGTCATCCTTTTCTCAAACACCATGTAGTGCGAGGAATCCAACGGAGGAGATAAAGTCTTGTGGTGGAAAAGTGCGCAAACCTTTGCAGAGTGTACATACTAATCATGATTAGCCGTGTCCCCAGTTATGGACATCTTGAGTATCTCGTTCTTGGATTATCATATGGATCTCATCACTTTAAATTAATTTGTTGGATTGTTAAGTTTTAATTGGGATTGAGTTGGAGGAACCTTCTCAATAATTTTTCAACCAACTTGGTAGTTAAATAAAATTTATTCCTTTGAGGTAGGGAAAATTGGCATTATGCAAAAATAAACTTAGAGCTTTCCACCAGCCAAATATGCATGTAGTGATAGTTATTATTCAGCATTGTCCTATGATGTGAATTTCCTAGTACATTCAATGTACTGACCCTTTGTGGATGCAACATCTCATGTTGCATGATATCTTACGACAAGTAAGTGATACGTTAGGGTTATGATTTCTACACTCAACTTTGCCATTGGTGTTGATGGGAATCCACAACCTTGTTGTTACTTCCGCTATTTGGATTGAGGTAATAGTATTTACGTTAATTTATACATGTGATTTACCTCTGTTATAAACCCTCAAATACTGTGTGTGTCAGCATACCGATCCAGGGATGACACTTAAGCACAGAGACTTGACCGTCTGAGGTCGGGTCGCTACAAGATGGTATCAGAGCACACGTTGACTATAGGACGTGACCCTAGAAACTGGCAAGCCCATAGGAAAGATTTTCTCAAAAAACCTTCTTTTCAAAAAGATCTTTTACCTCTCTTCTCTTCTGAGCTTATTCAAATATTCCCTTTTAGTGAGACCATACCGCTTTTTCCCTTTTGACCACTTGAAAATTTGACTGATGAGACCACAACAAGAAGTACAAGATATCGGACAACTAAGACCACTTCGGAATAAAGAGGATTTTATCAAGCATTATAATTATGGAAACTATAATGGTTGAAGACTCCGAAGACTAGGAGAAGAAGGCTCTGAAGAATTTCCAGATTGGTATGACCTAGGAAGGCTACCCTTATGGAACTTATCAGACTATTGAAGTTGTCAATACTCGAGGTCAAGGTGTGTCGGAGAAAGAGCGGAACATGGAGTGTTAAAAGTCAAAGTTTTGTCAAAAAAACACTAAGGCAGGAGATATCAACTATGGACTGATAACTCATGGCAGAGACATGGGCATAGACATGGCTATCCATGATGTTATCTCCCGCTTATGCTATTTGTCACCGTGCTGAGTTAAGCATGCATTTCTTCGGAAGGATTGGATGACAAAAGGGCGAATGGAGCACCTATCAGCAAAAGATGAAGTTTTAAACTTAGCTGGTGTATCATCAGGATCTGGAGTAGTACATCAAGAATTTTAAGATGGAGCTCCAGGAAGCCGTAGTAGACAAGGAAGCATTTCATGAAGAACTCGGGACCCAGAAGCTGAAAGTAGCCAATCGGGAGGAGAAAAACCTCGAGATACCTGAGCTTCGTTAGTAACTGAAGGATAATGGGACCAAGGTTCATGCCAAGGATGTTGAAACCCAGAAGTTTGAAATGCAACTCCAGAATATTAAAGGACGTCACGAGAGACTTCGCGTCAACAAAAAACGACCTGGCAAAAGAACTTGAGAAGGACAAGCATGATCGGAAGAAGTCATCGGAGACATGAGCAAGACTTGAAGAGTTTGGCAATGTTGAAGATTTATTAACCTTTAGAAGACCAAAACCCTTTTACATACATATGTTAGATGTGACGATTGTGAGCTGTCATTTGTTTGATGTTTTTTTCCGACAACCACATAATAAAAATCTGTCTCTTCAAAACTATTGTTTGTATTGTGTGTACCCCTCTCTATATCTCTTATCTTACCCCCAAAACCCATGGACCCAATAAAGGACGAATGGAGATGAACTCATATTTCCGGGACCGATAAGTCAATTGGAGACGGACCGATGGATTCAGAATATGGAAGGTCACATGAAGAGTGACACTATAGCCAAAAAGGATGTGGTCCAACATGCTCTTCAGTGCTTTGACAGAGGTGCTGCTACTTGGTGGAGGATGTACCAAACCATCAATGGATGACAAGGAGTAACCACTTGGAAAGAATTTAAGTTAACTTTGCCAAAGTCTCGGTTTGGGTCCTAGAAATTGAAGCCTGATGTAAGTGATATGAAGAAACCTTGTGCATGCAAGCTTTGTGGATAAATAGACACAACCATAAAGAACACAAGGATGAATGCCCTAATTGTCAAGGAAGTCACCCAGCTAAAGAATGCCCAACTAGGTAGATTACTTGTTTCTTGTGTGAAGGAACTACCCACTACCCTGCTTAGTGTCACATTTACCCCATGGTACAAAGAACCATATAGCAGAAGAAAGAAGCAATGAAAGGAGCCCTCATGGAAATTTTAGAAGAACCTGTGGTGAAGGAAGAGGTGGAGGACACACCCAAAGAAGACCCAATTAAACCATGCACTAAGTCATGCTCTTCATGTGGAGAAGAAGGACACATCTCCCAGAATTGTCTGAATGGGGATCTAGTAGAATTCCCGATAGAGGAAGTAGAGTATGACCCACAGGAAATAGAAGCCCTGATTGGAATGGAGAAGTCCAGGAAGATAAATAGATTGGATTCCAGGAAGGACCTGAGTCATATCACCTATTTCAGGTGCAAGGAGTCGGGGCAGTACTTCAGTAGTTGCCCAAAAAGGAAACCTCGAAACTTGTCAGAAGGAATATGTTTTTGTTGTAATAAAGCATGGCACTTTGCCAGAGATTGTCCCAAGGAGAAGAGACTTGTGATAATTAGTTGTGTCTGTGAGAAATATAGTAGTAGTAGTGGGAACAATTCTTTTATATTGAGCTGTTGAGTTGAGGCCTGTAATGGAAAGGCAGGAGATTGTAGTAATTGGAGAATCAATAAAGTTAGCATCATTGGTAAAGATTTTGATTTTATGAGCAGTGACTGTATGAAGGAAGATTTTGACCATTTTCGAGGATATGAGAAATATGGTCTATGGAATATTTGTTCATTTTAAGGGTGGTAGTACCCTGCGAGGAAACTTGACCCCTGGAAAAGATAATGATATTCCAGGGAGTGGACCTTGGACAAAATAAGTATGAGTTTTATCTCGATATGTTGGATACCCCAAGAAGTATGAAGGGATGAAGTATATTGGATATAAAGGAGGTATAATGTTGACAATAAGGAGCAATTGTAATTCCATGAGGAGTTTGAGTAATCACCATCTTAGATTGGCACCAATAGAAGGAAGGGAGACGGTACAATTGGATGTATCTAAGAATGCTAGAAGTTGGATGTTGGAATAATGATCAGTTGCCCCGATGATGAGTTCAAGGTTTACAAGTGATGAGATGGGCCATAACCCATAGGCCCCAGGACCTGCCAAGAAGCAAGCACATTCTTGCTGAAGGAAAAACCCTGGAAGAAGTTACGATTTTATCAACAGACGATCTTATAGGAGTTTACGCAAAACCCGAGAGTTGTGAGGAAATGATAGATGTTTGTTTGGCTTGGAGAATCCATGGATTTATCCGAACTTGGTTCATCGACAAGAGAAATTCTGCAATGCTGGTGAGGATGACCGAGTGTTAAAATGCAAGATTCGCTAAACCATATACAGGGTAATGATTTGTGTGCGGGATGGATTGATCACCATACCGACTTACTCTTATTATTCGCCTTGCTATATGGGATGGTAAATCTGAGTGAATTACCTATAGTAGAGATACGACAATCAAAACCTTGTTTAAACCTTATAATGGTAGGAAAATTTTCCCTTGAACAAGGCAGCTATTGCCAATCATAGGTCATATGGTGAGAATTAAGCCCAAACCCATTTCCTGCAGGAGAAACCATAAATTGTTGACCACCATGAGATATCGATAGTTAGTATTGGCGCCAGACCCGTCAGCTATGAAGACCGAGTCCTGGAATAACCTTACCAAGATGAAAGGACAGAAGAATGGCGATAAAGGTTATGCCACTACCAGAAGATCCTAGGGAAGGAACTTTCCCGAGAATCTGAGAAGACCGGCACTGTCAAGAATAAGGATGGAGTATATGAATTTTGATGGGACCGTAACAATGCTTCTAAGAGTGGTAGCACCCGAGACACCGGAAACGATCGATGGATTTTGAGAAGACCCCCAAACCTAACCTATTTCTTTCTAGCCTCTCTGAATCTCGAGGACGAGATTCATTTTAAGGGTGGTAGGTTCGTAACATCCCAAAATTCTAAATTTTGGAATGTTATAATAAATAGATAGTTTTGATTTTTTGCTTGATTGCTTGTGTGAAATTGAGTGAAATTCGAAACTTTTTGAAAGATAAATTAGAGGGAATAAAAGGACTTTCCCAAACTTTCATTTTTACATTTATGATCTCCATGAATTCAAATTCTTTTCAAATACAAAACCCTAGAGAGAAGATCACATGACTTCTTCCATTTATTTAAATGAAAAGGGTTTCGAAAAGATTTTGAATTTTATTTGGAAATATTTTCAAATTCAGAAACTTTAAGCAACTCAATGATTTTCATGAGAGAAGATAAAATGACTTCTTCAAATTATATGAAATATGAGTTGGTTGTTTCAAAGAATCAAATTTAGAGTCCTTTTAGATATTACTTTCAATTTGGAGTTATTTGGATTTTATTTAAATTAGTTTTCTCCAAAAATAGAACATATGGAAAATAGGGTAAAATGATTCCCTACAACAAAAAATTGGAGAGAAATAAATTTGAAATCATTTTGGTATTTTAAACTGATTTTTATTTGATTTTATTAGAGCAGTAGCACTCCTTGCTTTATATAAATTTTTGTGGATTTTATTTAACGCTAGAAAAAAATTCATGTGGTAGAAAATCTTTTTCTGAAAATTTTGATATATAATATGCCTATATAAAATTTTATTTTATTTTCCGTTATTTAGTTTTTCTTTCTGTTTCTATTAAAAAAACTGCGCGTGTGCATGAAACTAACTGTCGCCTTCGAGCGCAGCATAGTGGCATCGGGCGCCCCATCATTTTATTTTTTTCTCTTCTCTCCTACATGGGCCAGGCCCAGCCAGCCTTTTTTTATTTGACCGAATTTGTTTAAATAAACTACAGTGCGCGGCCGGGGCCTAACTTTTAGCCCATGATTTTTTCAAATTTCATCTACATACGTGTATGTTTAGTCCCACATTGCCTAGCCTTTGGCTTTAAACCTCTTTTCCACCTACAAATATAGATCCATAGAGCCTTCAAAAATCATCCAATTTGGGTTAAATTAATATTTTGGTTTGACTAGATTCATTATAAAAATATATTTTTTCTCTTCGGCGGGACTTCAGGAAATTGTCTCCTCTCTTCGAAATCGTCTTTTCTCAGCCTTGTAAAGGTATCTTTCTTCTTTTTTTCTCTTTATACTTCCGTAGTTTATTATTTCTATACTAGTACGGTAGAATAATTAGATTATCAATTAGTCTATGTATTTATACATTAGATCTAGATTTTTTTAGCCGTAGCTATTTTTCTTCCGTAAAACAGCTTGGCCCTGATTTTTCAAATAGTCATAACTTTTTACTCACTCATCCAAATTAGATGAAACCAGCGCCTATAGTTTTGTCTTGTTTTCACCTATCCAGTGAACCTGTCACATCAACTTTTTGAAATTTTCAAATTTCAAAATTTGTTCAGATTCATATTCAAACTTCTTTTGATCATAACTTGAGTTTTATAACTCTGATTTAGTTGATTCTTTTTGCAAATCGAAGCTCTTGATCTAAAATTTCTGATAAGGACAAATTCACATAATTTTGGTACTGTTAGAAATTGTTTTATGTTGCAAGAGTTATTTGCTTGGTTTTGATATTTTCCGAACTGTCTTCTTCGTTCTTCTCGATCTTTTGAGTGATTGCTTATGTGTGGCTACTATTGCTTGCTCACGATAGATTGATCGGACTGTGATGAGTAGAACTATCAAGAGTTATGAGTGTGAATCATCTTCATCAACTATACAAGGCAAGTTCACACTTTGATCATATCCCTTTCATACCCAGTTTTTATGCATTAGTTTCAACCCTCGAATGCTGCATAGTTAGGACTTGATAACATGTGGGTACTAGGAAGTAGTTGATGAGGTAGGAACCTATTGTCCTACATTCAAACTTTCGGAGTTACTTCTACGTTATGCTCATACTGCTCTGCTAAGCTCGTAGACGTGGCTTAGTTGTGTGATTCATGACAGATGTGAGTGTTATTATTTAATGGTTAACTTAAGGTGGATACTTTAATACACATCTGGGTGGAATGGTAGGGGCACCCTGGAGCACCCAGTGGTCTGCCCGGGCACCTGGAGAACCCAATGCTTGCCCAAGGGGATCCCTGAGGACCCGTGTGATTACCCTATGGAATGCCACCCAGACTCAAAGGGATCATAAGATTATTCATGCTAGAAACTTCTGTGCGCAGCCACAAGCTATTATGCGCTCTAGCATAGTTGAGTATGTTGCATGACCTCTTTTAGTGGCGGGCTAGCAGATGTAGGGGAAAAGTAGGTGTAACTATCCACCCAGAGTAAAGAGTTAATGTTTCTGAAAGACTGTGTCTCGGTCATCCGTTTCTCAAACACCATGTAGTGCGAGAAATCCAACGGAGTAGATCGTGTCTTGTGGGGAAAAGTGTGCAAACCTCTGTAGAGTGTACAAACTAATCATGACTAGCCGTGTCCCCGGTTATGGACATCTTGAGTATCTGGTTCTTAGATTATCATATGGATCTCATCACTTTAAATTAATTTGTTGGGTTGTTAAGTTTTAATTGGGATTGAGTTGGAGGAACCTTCTCAATAATTTTTCAACAACTTAGTAGTTAAATAAAATTTATTCCTTTGAGGTAGGGAAAAATTGGCTTTATGCAAAAATAAACTTAGAGCTTTCCACCAGCAAAATATGCATGTAGTGATAGTTATTATTCAGCATTGTCCTATGATGTGAATTTCCTAGTACATTCAATGTACCGACCCTTTGTGGATGCAACGTCTCATGTTGTAGGATATCTTACGACGAGTAAGTGATACATTAGGGTTACGATTTCTACACTCAACTTTACCGTTGGTGTTGATGGGAATCCACAACCTTGTTGTTACTTCCGCTATTTGGATTGAGGTAATAGTATTTATGTTACTTTATACATGTGATTTACCTCTGTTATAAGTCCTCGAGTATTGTGTGTGTCAGCATACGGATCCAGGGATGACACTTAAGCACAGAGACTTGACCGTCTGAGGTCGGGTCGCTACAGACGTCGTCGCGACCCTCTATGTCAGGGTCTTTGGCAAAGACATCCGGCGCCTGGGTTGCTGTCCAGAGAGCGACATCGACAACGAGGACGATGCAGACGGCGGCGTCGCTGGCGGTGAGGCTTCGAAGGGCTTCCTTCTTGAAAACTCGAGGATCGTTGAGCCTCCGAAGGCGTCATGTGGCTGCAGGGTTTGAAAAACATAATGAGGTGTCATACCTTGTGCAAGCCCCCAAGCGTGGGGCGGTTGTGGGTAGTATGCCATGTCGCGATGCCCGGAGGCACGGACTTAAGAGGGCGTGCATGCCCGTGAGCTCATTTGAGAGCGTCCCGCGAGGATTAAGGCTCCAAAGGTGGGGCGGCAAGGTTTTTATCAAGGTGTGGTCGCAGGTGAGCCCAGGCGCACACGCCGTACCTGGCCCCCGCACGGGGCGCGTGACAAAGAGCGACGGGCAACTTCCCCTCTTCCTAAGACAAGGATTCAAATGGAGAACACTATGGAGAGAGAAAAGGAAGAAATTTTCCAACCCTTGCGAATGAAAGGCACGAAAACTCCAAATTTCATTCAAGAAGTCGAAGACCAGCTATAGAAATCAAGCAAAAGAAAAGCCGCGTCCGGCACCCAGACTAGTCTTATTGTCTTCCCGCCAGCGCGGAACATGGGGCATCCACTAGGACGTGGGTGGGAGCCCCTGTGAGGCCCAAGGGCGGCACTCGGGAGACTCTGGGGCGTGCACATCCCCAACTCATTATTATGTGAGAGTGTCATGAGCGATATCTTCACAGGCACGGGACCTTGGTCGTGGGTAGTACTTTCGGAGATGGTGGATGTTCCAGGCGTTCTGGATGGGGACCCCGTCCTGTGTCTCCTGGCGCGCGGCGCCATGCCTGGAGACATGGGCGATCCTAAACGGGCCCTCCCACATGGGCGAGAGCTCCTACCTCAGGATGAGGTCACCCACCTCGAGACTCCTGGTGCGGACGTTGTGGTCGTGATACCACTGCAGCGCCTGCTGGTACCTCGCTCCACAGAGCGAGGCTTGACGACGGCGTTCCTCCCCTAGCAGGAGTGTCGGTGTTCTGGGAACGGGGGTACCTAGACTTGCCTGTTGATAACCCACAAGTATAGGGGATCGCAACAGTTTTCGAGGGTAGAGTATTCAACCCAAATTTATCGATTCGACACAAGGGGAGCCAAAGAATAATCTCAAGTATTAGCAGCTGAGTTATCAATTCAACCACACCTGGAAACTTAATATCTGCAGCAAAGTGTTTAGTAGCAAGGTAATATGATAGTAGCGACAACAGTAGCAAAAGGTAACAATAGTAAAAGTAATGTTTTTGGTATTTTGTAGTGATGGTAGCAATAACACCGGAAAAGTAAATAAGCGGAGAACAATATATGGAAAGCTCATAGGCAATGGATCGGTGATGGAGAATTATGCCGGATGCGGTTCATCATGTAACATTCATAACCTAGGGTGACACAGAACTAGCTCCAGTTCATTGATATAATGTAGGCATGTATTCCGAATATAGTCATACGTGCTTATGGAAAAGAACTTGCATGACATATTTTGTCCTACCCTCCCGTGGCAGCGGGGTCCTTACGGAAACTAAGGGTATTAAGGCCTCCTTTTAATAGAGAACTGGAACAAAGCATTAACACATAGTGAATACATGAACTCCTCAAACTACGGTCATCACCGATAAGTATCCCGATTATTGTCACTTCGGGGTTAACGAATCATAACACATAATAGGTGACTATAGACTTGCAAGATAGGATCAAGAACACTCATATATTGATGAAAACATAATAGGTTCAGATCTGAAATCATGGCACTTGGGCCCTAGTGACAAGCATTAAGCATAGCAAAGTCATAGCAACATCAATCTGAAAACATAATGGATACTAGGGATCAAACCCTAACAAAACTAACTCGATTACATGATAGATCCCATCCAACCCATCACCGTCCAGCAAGCCTATGATGGAATAACTCACGCATGGCGCTGAGCATCATGAAATTGGTGATGGAGGATGGTTGATGATGACGATGGCGACTGATTCCCCTCTCCGGAGCCCCGAACGGACTCCAGATCAGCCCTCCCGAGAGGTTTTAGGGCTTGGCGGCGGCTCCGTATCGTAAAACGCCATGAATTCTTCTCTCTGATTTTTTTCTCCCCGAAACACAATATATGGAGTTGGAGTCGGATAGGCACCAGGGGGCCCACGAGGTAGGGGGGCAGGCGCGATCCCACCCTCGTGGACAGGTGGTGGGCCCCGTGGCCTTCATCTTTTGGAGGTATTTTTTATATTTTCCCAAAAGTTGCTCCGTGAAGTTTCAGGTCATTCCGAGAATGTTTGTTTCTGCACATAAATAACACCATGGTAATTCTGCTAAAAACAGCATTAGTCTGGGTTAGTTCCATTCAAATCATGCAAGTTAGAGTCCAAAACAAGGACAAAAGTGTTTGGAAAAGTAGATATGACAGAGACGTATCACCTGCCTGCGGCCCACGGTGTGGCGTCATCAACGACCGAGTACGTCCCACCTTCAGCATCAAAAACTCAAGACCCTCGCGAGGGACCAAGCCTCGCGAGCCGGATGACACCAAGACCTCCATGATGAGCGGCCTCCTCAGGCTGGCTCGTGAGGAGCGGAGATTTCTATGCAAGCCTCACCTCGTGAGGTTCGGATGACGTGAGCCATGACGACCAAGGCCTGGCGGGCGCCAGTGGGCGCAGGGCACTAGTTTCCTCTTTGGTGCTAAACAAGCAAGCGCAGGCGCGGAGTCCCGAGGAATCAGCCAAAGGTTTCCATTCCCGTGCAACAAGACCAAGACCACTAGGACGGCAGGATGGAGGTCATCGCCGAGCCCACCACAGCGTGAAGGCCACAGGCTTTTGCAGGCGAAAACTGCTTTTGTCAGTATAGCATGTACTAGTTGTCTCCCTTCGAATTTGGCCATTGTGGGATCCTTTCCCGCCTTCATTTGGGAAGAGGACCAAGGCCACTATAAGTAGAGAAACACCACCACCGTAGAAAGGGGGAATCATTCAGATCATTCTCACACCCACCAGCTCACTCGAGCACAAGAACACACCTCCTCCTAAGGTTGTTCCCCATTGTACTAGTTCATCCTCAGCCCCTCAAGGCCAATGCACCACAAAGCAGGAGTAGGGTTTTACACCGCAATGTGGCCTGAACCTGGGTAAACTGATGTGTCCCATTTCCTTCCTATTCGTAGAGATAGGTCATGAGATTGGCGAGTAGGCAGACTGGAGAGGTTGAGTTCTCCACACGCACCCCAGAGTTCTAACCTCTCAAGGGTCTGTGGAACCCGAAATCCGACATTTGGCACGCCAGGTTGGGGGCGTCGGAGCCTCTCTTCCTCCAGTCGATTTGCCATCGTTTCTCCATCTCCATGGCTGATGCTACTCAAGTTCGTGCTGAGCACCAGGCCGCCCTCGCCGCCCGCGTCGCCTAGATGGCACCCACTGGCGACGGTGCTCCCCGCCGTTCCCTGTTGCCCGCGGCCAACGCTGCCACCGGCCCCACTGTCCATGAGCAGCAGGCTTCATCGATGCGACCCTCCATGCGGTGGGGTGGATGCACCACTACTCATTCGCTGACCCCCGGGGCCACTTCATCGTTTCATGCTTGTCGCGCGTCGGCGAACGCGCGGGCTGCATTGCTCATGGCGTGCAAGCTCCTGCGCTATCGCCCCATCGACGACCTCTACGAGGACTAGCTGGACTGCATCGCCGAGCTCGTCGGCGCCACCAGAGAGTCTCCTGCACTATCTCGCTCGTTTCCTCACCCTCCGCCTGCCATGGGTGACGTAGCACATGGAGCACCTCCTCCACCTTCCAAGCAGGACGCCATCATCGAGCCAAGGCGTGAGGCTCCACGGTGCGACCCGCGACGAAGAAAGCTGCCAGGTGGTCCAACGGCCGCAAGAAGAGGCGTGTGCGCTCCCAACGCGACCACGTCAAGACCGCGCGCCGCCTACGGTGGTGGCGCACGAGCGGCAAGATCAGGCTTCGCCTCCACGGAGGGCTCCCGTGACAACAGATGGATGTCGCGCGTTCACCTTGGTGCTGCGCAGCGTTGTCTTGCCAGGGAAGTCCAAGCCTAACCTGCCTCCATGCTATGAAAGCACCCCCGACCCTGCCAAGTTCCTGCAGCTCTACAAGTTGAGCATTGAGGCGGCCAACAGCGATGAGAAGGTTATGGAGAGCTGGTTTCCCATGGCCCTCAAGGACGATGCGCTTCTGGCTCCTGAACCTCCCTGCGGGATCGATCTCCTCCTAGGACGAGATGCGAGAGCATTTTGTTGCCAACTTCCAGGGCACCCACGACCGCCCACCAACGGTAGGTGACCTGCGACGCATCAAGCAGCAGCCAGGAGAGACCTTGCAGAAGTACATCCAGTGCTTCAACAGTGTCAGCCTCAAGATCCCCAAGGTGTTGGATGAGGCCATCATCTCATCGTTCACTGATGGCGTCCGCGACGTCAAGATGAAGGAGGATCTCGCCATACACGAGGACCTGTGCACGGCTCTGGAGATGTTCAACATGGCAACCAAGTGTGCGAGAGCTGAGGAGGGACGCCTCTCCCTCCTCGAGCTCCCTGAGGCTGACCCAGAAGACAAGAAGACCAAGGCCAAGGACGTGAAGCGCAAGTGACCAGCCGTGCTTGCGGCTGAACGGGAGATGAAGCATGGATGAGACCACCCTGACTCATCCAAAGGCACCCGCCCGTATTGCGTCTTCCACAACATGCACAACCACAACACCAAAGACTGCCAGGAGCTTAGGGCCATCCGCGGTGGGCGCCTCGATCATCGCCGCGAGCGCAATGATCAAGGCTACGACCGCGGAGGAGGCTGAGGCGGAGGACGCTAGGACAGCCGCGACCCTTGCCAGGAGTGGCGCGATCAGCCTCGTGAGGACCGCTGGCAGGGCTAGTCTCGTGAGGGCACCTGGAAAGATCATCCTCGTGAGGACCGTTATCAGGGCAATGTTGGCCTTCCCCTGCTGCCGCCACCACCAATAAGGAATGATGACCATCACCAAGACGAGGGGGTTGGGGGCTTTCAGGAGCCTCGTGCCATCGCTTGCATCCTAGGCGGCGCTCAGGCCCCAGCCTTCCATCGCATCTCCAAGCAGTTCGCGCATGAGGTGAACGCAGCCCTCCCCAAGCTCGAGGCAACCCGTCCACTCAGGAGGTCCAGGTACACCATCACCTTCAACTCTTCCAACCAGCTCAAGTGTGCGGCAACTGCCGGTGCCCTCACAATGCTCTGCTCGCCTACCGTCAGCAACGTGCTCGTCATGAAGATACTGATCGACGGCGGTGCGGGGCTCAATGTTCTCTCGAATGAGACGTTCGACCGACTCCGGGTGCACTATGACCAGCTGCAGCCTACCTGGGCTTTCAAAGGAGTGACCGACGGCTCCACCACTCCGATAAGGAAGATCCGCCTCCCAGTCACCTTCGGCAAGGGCGACAACTACCGCACTGAGCTCATCGACTTTGACGTCGCCCACATTCGCCTCCCGTACAATGCCATCCTCGACTACCCGTCCCTGGCCAAGTTCATGGCTGTGACCCACCATGGCTACAATGTCCTCAAGATGCCAGGAAGCTATGGCATCATCACAGTCACCTGCGAGGAGAAGGACACAGTGTGCTCTCTTGAGCGCGCCTACCAAGCTGCAGTGGTCGAGGACGCAGATGACGAGGGCACTGTCTACCCTCCTGAGGCTGCCCCCAAGAAGAAGAAGCAGCTGCTCCGCCAAGAACCTCAGGAGGGTGGGGTGTCCGGCAGCGCTGCCTCAAGCCCTGCGACCACTGACGGGGAGCGTCCCTCTCTCGCATAGGAAGGCATGCCCAGCGCCCCTCTCAGGCTAGGCTCGGGGGCTCTCCTCTGGAGGGCCTCTGACCTAGCCAGTGTCACGAGGGAGGCGCTCGGGCACCATGTGGAGGCGTGCTTTAACGCGCGCTTCCGTGAGGAAAGAGCAGGGCACGAGGCGCCACGCGCTGAGGAGTTCATCTACAAGGCAATCAAGGAGCTTCAGGAGGCAAGAGCTATGCGAGGCGACCGTCACCCACCACCCGGCATAGCTCACTGCCCCAGCGAGGACAGTGAGCTGCGTGCCTGCGTCAACATCCCTATGCTCAATGAGGCCGCATCTCAGGAGCTCTTCTGGCCATCCCACGTCGGTCGGTGCAAGCGCCCCCCTGACAGCTATGTTCGCATGCCTTTCGGTTTACTGAACAAGGCTGTCGTGCATCAGCGCCACATACGGGGCCTCCTGGTGGCTCAGGAGGCCAGGCACCGGGAAATCCTATCAGAGGTGGCGATGGATCCTCGTGAGCCCCCCAGGCCACCAGAGCCTCCCGAGGTTCAGCACCTGGGCGGCTCATGAGGAGCGGCTCCTGCAGCACGCGTCTTCAGCTACTCCAACACATCTTCAGCAATGGTGCCAGGTGACACTATTTTTGGTTTGTCCAATTGGGCCCCCTCGGGCTACATTATGCCCAAGCTGCATGGGTCCGTCTCGGCGGCATGTATCCTTCTTGCATCTATCAGAACTGGCTCTACCCATTGATCCTGAGTTGCTTTATGATTATCACCTGTCTGGCTGGTGATTCGATGCCATGAATGTTGTACGCCCTTGCAAACCCACCCTCGATCGCCTCATGATTAAGGACTGGCACAACATCTGTGCTCGGGTATGTCCCTGCAGCGTCATTAAACCCAAGTGGCTGAGCTCTGGCTCGTGGGCCAGCTACCGTGCACGTCACATCCCATGGTCATTGGTGCCTTGTTCTCGCATGAGTTAATTTGGGGCGGATAAGTTAGGGCGCGCGACCCGGTGCCTCTCCACTGTGAGAGTTGCGCGCCAGTTGTCTTTCTTCGGGATTTTCGCATGAGAAGACTAGGCACGACATATGTGCTCGGGTCCTTCCCTGCAGCATCGACAAACCCAACGGCTGACCTCTGTCTGGTGGGCCGTCCCCGTTCATGTTACCTCCTGGGGTCGTTGGTGTTTGGCCTTATCATGTGTAACCTTAGGAGATTCATTCGGTGCAGGTTGTCCAACCATCTCACAAGACTATCACAATTGTTCCAAATCAAATTCAGGCGCATCCCGCCTTGAGGTAGGGCCTCGTGAGTCCCGCTCTAGCTCACGAGTGCCCATACACACCTCCTCTAGCCCTGCCGTGCAAGCCACGTGTCAGGGCGGGGTTGTACATGCCCCGGAGTCTCCCCTCAGAGGGAGCTCCCACCCATGTAGCAGTGGAAGCACCATGCTCCGCGCTGGCAGTCGACATGATCAAGGAGCGGCTATGCCCGTGCAAGAGCGGAAGCGCCATACTCCGCGCTGGTGATAAACAACTGAGGGTGGCCTCACGACTGCATTAACCTCAGAAAAGCCACCAGGCCCGGTGCTCAGCCTCACCGCGCCGCTTTCCGCTCAGGAGAGTTGCACGAGGGGGCTGGGCATGGGGGCTACACTCAGGTCATGCCTGGCATACGCCAGCTCGCTAGGTCCCCCGGACCTGGTCTTCGCGCCCCCCCAAGCGAGAGCCCGACGAGGAAAGGTATGGAGGTTTGTTCGTATGTCAAGGGGGACTCCTGAGCATCGCGACTCAGGAGCCTAACTGGTCACATAGCCCCTCACCCCTCGGTCTCGTCTTGGTGATCCGGACGCACCAACAGCGGTTGAGGTATGCGCGAGGCCGGGCCCGGCCGACGCGGAATGCTAAGACCTACTCTCGCATCTCCTTCCTGAGGGATGTTTGTACGTCAAGGGGGACTCCTGAGCATCGCGCCTTTGGAGCCTAACTGGTCATGTAGCCCCTCACCACTTGGTCTCATCCTGGGGATCCGGATGACCCAACGACGGCTGAGATATGCGCGGGGCCAGGCCCTACCGATGTAGAACACTAAAGCAAACAGAAAGGAAATCGCGGAGCGTTAGCAAATTATTACAAAACATATTGTCTCTTAAAAGTACCAAGCATAAGTTCTTACGCCTCCACGAGGCACGATACTATTGCAGGAGGAAGCGCCGCCATCAAAGCCTCTTCTTCAGCCATGGACACCACCGACGCCCACTTGGGGAGCCCAGTCGTAGACGACGTCGCCGCCGTCCTTGCCGTCAGCCACGATCACGGGGTCGACGGTGAGGAACTTCCATAGTAGGGCCTCCACCTGATCCTTCATGGCTTCGACAGCAGTGGTGTAAAGCTCAGGATCCACGGGCTCAAGCAAGGCGCCAAAGTCAAAGATGGGATCCCGAAGATAGAGGTAGTTGAAGATGTGCGTCGCGGCCAAGGTAGAAAGCGCGCGGGCCTCTCCCTCCACCATGGGGCCCACTCCGATGTTGATGCCCTCGAGCGTTGTGACAAGCTTGAGGAGCAGCTCGGCGGGGCCTTCCTCCAGAGTCACCAACGGCTTCTTGTAACCACTCCCGTAGAGATCCTGCAGTGCCTTGCGGGACCTTAGCTCGAGGGAGTCGAAGGGGCGCGCCCCACGGCGACCGTCTTCTCAGCCGCGACAAGGAGCTTCTCCCTGGCCTCCAGTCGAGCTTTCTCCTTGGAGACGAGCTTGGTGTGGGATGCCTAGGACACCTCCACCTCCTCCTTCAGCTTCTCCAGGCGGTCGTGTTCTGTGGCCTATTACGGGGCTGCCTGCTCCAGCTAAGTGCCATGGTCGGCGATAGCAGCTTCTCGGGTCTTCAGCTTCTCCTCCTGCTCCTCGAGCTGGCGGGTCCGGTCGGCCTGCTTATCGCGGAGGGTCTTCATCTTGGCCTCCGCCCCATGGCAACGCTCCTCAGCGGCCTCTGTGTCCTTTAACGCCACGTCATGAGAGGCTGCGGCTATGTCGGCCACCTTCTGGCCCTCTTCTGCGGCCGTCTTGGCCTGGCCCCAGGCTGCCCTAACGGATGAGTCAGCCTGGAGCCACCCCAAGACCAGCTCCAGGTGCCCCGACACCCTGTTCCGGTCGGGGCCCGGAGCTGGTTCGACGCAGAGAAGGCCTCCTCCAGAGCACCGGGCACGGCAGAAGAACCACGGCCCGCCGGCACGACGATTGGGGGAGCAAACCGCACTAGCTCCAGGGCTGGTGAAGCAGTAGCAGCAAGGATGGCCGGGGGCTCCGGATCCATTGGGTCATCAGTAGGCATGCTGAGGGCGAGCGCCTCTGGAGTCAGCTCGGCCGCAGGGGCTGTCTTCTCCTAAGGCTGGGCCCCTCAGCCTCGGGAGGACAACCCTGCCATGGGTGCACGCGAGGGAGCCTCGTCCTTCTGCACTGGAGTCCTCATGGCCACAGCAGGCTACTTGGCCTCGGCGGCTCCGGCATCCTCCTTCTTCCTTTTCTCCGCCGACATCAGCCTGGCATCAAGATGAAGATGTTGAGCCCTGCATCAAGATCAAATAGCAAAGGCAAGGAGATACACGTCCTTGACGATGTAGTCCCTCTTCCTGCCCAGGAGCGCAATGCCCGCAAGCTTCCTGGGCAAGGGCATCGCCGCACTCTTAGGGGCGGACGAGTGTGCGGCCGGCTGCGCGATGGTGGCGGCCGGCGACAAAGTGGAGGCGCCGCCCCGAAGAAGCAACACCGACCTGTCCTCCCTTGGGGTCCCCTGGTTCGGCTTCCTCAGGGGGGGTGCCCCCGGCCCTCGTGGAGACACCGTTGGAGCGTGGCGACTCCCTAACTGGGTGCTCGTCAGCGTCATCTTCATCAGAAAGGACACGGAGGAGCTCGCTCTGCCGCATGGGAGAGGTCTCCCCGACCTCCTCCAAAGTTGCCTCTGAGTCCACCTTCTCCTCCTCCTTGGACTCGTCGGAGGACACCGGCATAGGGGAGCCAAGGTGTTGGGAAGGCTTAAATGGCACGAGCCCTTGCTCGTTGAAGACAGGCATGGTGGCAGCCACATCCTCCCTGTCGTCATGGCGGTATAGCAGGAGATAGGTTTCTGGGGGGACGGCCCTAGTCTTTCTCAAGCAAGGTTTGCACGGCCTTGCTTAGTTCCTTGTCACACAGATCATCCGGGGGCAGCCGGAGGGCGTCTTCCGCGCCCTTGAAGCTCCAGAAAGGGCGCGAGCGCGCTTGGAGTGAAGCCAGGCACTGCGTTAGGAACTCCTTAACAAGCATGGCCCCTGTCAGCTCCTTCGCCTTCAGGTCGGTCATCACCTTCTCCAGAAACTGCTCCGCCCAGGGGTCAGTGAGCTTCTCATGAGCCCATCGATCCAACGGCATCGGCAGCGCGGTCGGCATCTCTAGCCGAGCGTGGAACGCCGGGCATCCATGAAGATCCACTTATGCTGGAAGACCTCTGCTAGTATGCATCGGTGCTATAAAAATGGTTTTTAACCCCTTTCCGTGATGGCATTTGGAACTACCGCCAAGTGAGTGTGGGCGATAGGGGGTCCTTCCCACACGACCCAAAAACCGTCGGGGATATGCCCTCCTGGCACACATGCTCGGCAAAATTAGGTCGTGTGCGACTGGTGAGTGCTCAAATACGGTAATACATACAGTAGAGCTAAAAAATACGATTATACAGGCAAAATTGTTTCCGGTCGCAAGTACATCCCACACAGTCAATCCCCGCTAAATGCCTCTGTTCTTATGTACATCCCACACAGTCGCTCCAAGGAAAAAATTTCCGTTCATAGGTACATCACACACAATTTTCCCCGTTAAATCGTTTGTGATACTGTTGCCATTGCACACAATGTTAACAAATTTATCGTTTGCGTTAATGAATGCATCACACACGGTGTGTAGAAGAAACTATGTGGCAAAGGCTGTCCATCACACATAGTTTTTATGTGGTAAATGTTTGCGCAAGGTGGCCTAACGCAAACAGTTTTCAAGAGAAGGTCGTGTGTGATTGTTCATTGATCCAACATGGTATATTCCTATAAACTATGTGCATTTCCTGAGGTCACCGCCCATGGTATTTTCTCAATAACCGTTTGCAATAGAAAAACACAATTAGAAGGCTAATTGCCCTATTATTAATAATCCATTTATTAATCTAATTGACATTCATATTAAGCACATAATATATTTCATTTCCCTATTAAGGAAGTAGGATTGCATAATTGAAATAGATCAGAGTACAACATGATATAGCTTTAGCACTCAGCTACCCCATTACACAGCTGCACCAGCACCAAGTTTCACATGCAACATGTAGAACCTTTCAAAATTAGCATCATAGATGGTATATAGACAAATGCATCTCATCTAGAAAACTACTGAAGCAGAAGGCGAATATTGAGCCTTCATTCATGTTGAATGTCTTTGCAACTTTAGGTCAGTGCCTGTGGATGATTGATCGTCCGTCCTTCGTCCTCTTTTGGAACACTTCAATATTGAACCGTGGATGTTGTATGAAAACCTTCCTTGCCTCCTGGCCATAGAGGTGGTTTGAGAGGTAATCATCAGTGAACTGCTTTGGAAAGGCCTGAAAACAAGCATGTGCATAAATATCTTTTCTATATTGGAAATGGGGCAAAGGAATAAAAAGGCAAGGTATAATAGTTAGTACCATCTTGGGTGAACTGATGTCTTCTTCATTGTGCAGACAAAGATCTTATTGTTTTGTCGCTAATTTCTTTATGCTAACAATCTTTCTTTGTTTCTTGACTTGATTGATATTCATGGACAACTCATTCCCCATATGCAAAAAGGGTCGAACGGTGGGTCAAAACCTGTGACAGCAGGACCTACATGTGCAAGACCAAATTGTTAAAAATCAAAATATTAGAATGGTTCCTGCAATTGCACAATAATGTGCTATTAGACAAGGGACCATGCATGTGCTAACCTTGATTGTAAACCTCAGTGCTTCCCATTGTTTCCCTGCAACACATATAAGGTAGTTAGTCATTACGTTAAGTAAGGGTTCACATGCTATCAGTAAAATAAGTTGATGAAAAATAAGCACATTGCAGATTCATCGGATTAACTCAAGCCACATGGAAAACCTATTTATCCAAACCAAGCATGATTAAGTACTGGGAAATATAGCACTTGTATATGTTTCTCATGTACTAAGTGCAGCGAAATTTGATTTATTCCTGACATGCACAACAATACAAAATTCTACCCACGATAATTGGACATCGCATTGCATAATTGAACCAAGCACTTAACTAAACACCACAACAAATGAACCAAACATTAACTGAGCACCACATTGCACAATATAACATACTCCTAATAGGAGATCAGATAGTTAACGAAACCAAGCATGCTTAACAACTTGGAAATATAGCAATTGTATTTGTTTCTCATATATTTATTACAACCAAATTCAATTTATTCCTCACATGGTATACAATAACAAAATGCACCCACAACAATTGAACATCGCATTGCAGAATTGAACCAAACAGTTAACTAAACACCGCAACAAATGAACCAAACGTTAACTGAGCACCACATTGCACAATATAACATACTACTAATAGAAGATCAGGCAGTTAACAAAACCAAGCATGCTTAACTACTTGGAAATATAACAACTGTATTTGTTTCTCATGTATTTACTACATCCAAATTCAATTTATTCCTCACATGGTATACAATAACAGAATGCACCCACAACTATTGAACATCGCATTGCAGAATTGAACCAAACAACTAACTAAACACCACAACACAAATGAACAAAACATTAACTCAGCACCACATTGCACAATGTATTACAAAACCGAGCATGCTTAACAACTTGGAAATATAGTAATTGTATTCGTTTCTCATGTATTTTGTAAAGATAAATTTGATTCATTTCTCACATGGAAGTCAATACAAAATTGCAACCTGAAGAATTGAACATCACATTTGTAGAATTGAACCAAACAGTTAACTAAAGACGACAACTAATTAACCAAACAGTTAAGAAGTGAGCACCACACTGCACGACATATAGAGCATATACACTAGAGCAACAGATTGCATGGTAAAATTAGCTAGCACAATTCACAAGAATTTGTGAAGGAAAGGCAGGAGCAGCACACACAACGGGTAAACCGAGCATGCTTAATGGGCGTAGCTAGCAAATGGCAAGGTTCTCCTCCAAGATCTGGGGGTTGGCACGAATGGCAACCATCGTGACCTCATCGGCGCGTGCGGCCGCGATTTGCTTCTCCGCTGCCAAATGCTCCTTGAGCTCCTAGCTATATTGCCTACACCATGGCTTAGGGCGGCGCTTATTTGGTGGAGGGGTCGGTGATTTGGGTGGAAGGTGTCGCGCCGATAGTCGGGGCATGTGGGATGTGGAAGGAGGAGGAGTATGGGGGTCAGGTGTGGATTACCTGCCTGGATAGACGGGGCCGAGTAGCATGAAGGAGGGTCGCCGGTGAGGAGGTGGCGCTGCAAGCAAGCAGTGATGGTTTCAACTTGGAAAGGAAGGCGGAAACACGAGAAATGTGGATTTTGGTAAGGGGAGGGGCGGGGAGGTAGATATTTCCGCGGAAGCCGAAAATTTGGAATCGCTTCAGCAAAAAACTGGCGCGCAAAGTGTCATCAGACACGGTCCCTTATTCAGAACTGTGTAAGATATGTGAACATCACAAACGATTCAGATAGCTTACCCCGTGTGTGATGAGTTTGAACGTAAAAAAATTTGGTTCAAATTTCCCTGCTTATAGTGGTCATCCACATCATTGCATAATTTGGGTACACAAAGGAGACTACAGCACACCCGGTCTTCTTAATCAAGCAAGTTTAGCAATTAAACACAGCTAGCTGACCTAAACATTACTCTAACAAATTAAAGACCAGCGCTCTTAATTAAACAAATCAAAGAGTACTACTACGGCCGGTGATCGTCGATCTCCGCCGCCGCCTCCATGTCTAGCTCGCACCCGACGGTCTCCTCGTGAAGGGGCTCCATGGAATCCATCGCACCATACTCGGCAAGCATCTCGCCATCCACATCCGCCATCTCTTTGGGAAAGGCCGCCACGAGCTAGGCATGGGCGGTCGTGATCTGGGCTTGGACGTGCTCCGTTGTCGCAAGGTATGCAGCGGAGGAACGGACGGCTGCTTGAACGCTCTCGGCGATTGCCAACTCTCCGGTCGTGGGTTGCCGACCATTGTCGGAGAAGCTTCATTTGATTTGTGCGATGACCACCATGAGATGGGCGTGGGCGGCCTCGACATGGTTGTGGGTGGCCTCCATCAGGGCAAAGGCCGCCACTGCGGAACAGACAACTGTTGTGCCGCTCTCACCAGTTGCTATCCCCAAGGTAGATGTTGATGCCGCCACCTGAGAAGCAACAACAGCCATTTGCGCTACCTTAGCCGCCCGGTTGCAGATTGCGGCCACACTCATGCACCTTTTTAGCACACGTGTGGTGGCTGCGGTCGCGCTCTCGCCAGAGTGGGATGCCGAAGTTGCCCTCACAACGTGGGTCCATGTACCCATCTTTCACCAGCGATGATTGAACAGTGAAATGATATTTGGGGAGCGAGCTAGTGTGCTTGACATGTCGGTTGTGGACTGTAGCCGACGCACCTTCTCGCGTAAACTATAGGCGTACTATACACCAACGATGCTCCAGGATATTTTGTGCTGCATCTCACAAGGTTGGTGATACTAAACTGTGTGGGATCTACTCGATTTTTCATCTTGATTTGAATTACATAATGGGGTCACAGTGGCAATGTATGGTGTTTGAATTGCTAGACCTTTTATCAGAAGTGAACATGCAACTATATGTGTGTCGTAAAAGAAATGGAATTGTTCAGGGTTCGTTTGGACATTTTATACATTAAATTGGTTTTCTAGCCATTTCAGGTGCATAATTCAAAATTAAACTACATGCACATGCTCCGGTGCACCAACATGGGTTCTAAAATGATATATGTGTCCATGGGTTTATGATTATGTCCCATGCAAGAAATGGGGATGAATTTCAAAAACCACGACACCGTGGCTCTCCGGCAAACGTCGACGTACTTGCTTTTGTAATTCTAGTAAATCCAAAAGTCGTCTGAAATTCATGAAACTCGGCATGCTATCATGGAGCGGCATCAACATGCTGTGGTAAATTTTTTGTCTCATTTGGGGCAGGTTTGGGTATAAGCTTCTCATAAACCAGAGCTTCTCACAACAAGTGTGATGGTTTCGGTAGGGAACATTCCAATTTTCTGGACGAAATGATATTCGTTGCCTCTTCTTGATTTCAATTTTTTTCCTAGTGTCAACATAGAACAACATGAGTGTTGTGTCAATTTTTGAGATTTTTCAGGGTTTGCTTGGACATTTTTATACATTAACTGAGTTTTCTATGCATTCATGTGCATAATTCAAATTTGAACTACAGGCACGTGCTCTAATGCATATAAATTAGTTGAAAAATCAAATATGTGTCCTTGGTTGCATGCTTAGGTCCCATGCAAGAAATGGGAATGAATGTCAAACACCCTCCCACCATCACTCGGCCGCAAACATTGAGATACCTAGTTTTAAAATTCTAGTAAATCCAAAGCTCGTCTGAAATTCATGAAACTTGGCATGCTATCATGGAGCGGCATTAACATGTTGTGGTAAATTTGTTGTCCCATTTTGGGCAGGTTTGGGGATATGCTTCTCACAAACCAGAGCTTCTCACAACAAGCCTGATGGTTTTGGTAGGGAACGTTTCACCTTTCTGGACGAAAACATATCCATTCCCTCTTCTTGATTTCAATTTTTTCTAGTGTCAACATAGAACAACATGAGTGTTGTGTCAATTTTTGGGATTTTTCGGGGTTCGCTTGGACATTTTTATACATTAACTAATTATTTTATGCATTCATGTGCATAATTCATATTTGAACTACAGGAACATGCTCTAATGCATATAAATTGGTTGAAAATTCATATATGTGTCCTTGGTTACGTGCTTAGGTCCCATGCAAGAAATGGGAATAAATGTCAAATACCCTGCCACCGTCACTCGGCCGTAAATATTGAGATACTTGGTTTTTAAATTCAAGTAAATTGAAAGCTCTTCTGAAATTCATGAAACTTGGCATGTTGTCATGGAGAAGCATCAACATGTCTTGGTATATTTTTTGTCCCATTTGGGGTAAGTTTGGGTATATGCTTCTCACAAACTAGAGCTTCTCACAACAAGCCTGATGGTTTCGGTAGGGAACGTCCCACCTTTGGGGATGAAGCGATATCCATTGCCTCTTATTACTTTCAAAAAATTTCTTGTGTCAACATAGAACAACAGGAGTGTTGTGTCAATTTTTGTGATTTTTCGGGGTTCATTAGGACATTTTTATGCATTAACTGAGTTTTCAATGCATTCATGTGCATAATTCAAATTTGAACTACCTGCACATGCTCTAATGGATATAAATTGGTTGAAAATTCAAATCTGTGTTCTTTGTTGCATGCTTAGGTCCCATTCAAGAAATGGGAATGAATGTCAAACACCCTGCCACCGTCACTCGGCCGCAAACATTGACATACCTGGTTTTTAAATTCTAGTAAATCTAAAACTTGTCTGAAGTTCATGAAACCTTGCATGCGATCATGGAGCGGCATCAACATGTCGTGGTAAAAATTTGTCCCATTTGGGGCAGGTTTGGGTATATGATTCTCACAAACTAGAACTTCTCAGAACAAGCATGATGGTTTCGGTAGGGAACGTCCCACCTTTGGGGACGAAACAATATCCATTGCCTCTTATTGCTTCCAAAAAATTTGTCGTGTCAACATAGGATAACAGGAGTGTTGTGTCAATTTTTGGGATTTTTCGGGGTTCCTTCGGACATTTTTATGCATTAATTGAGTTTTCGATGCATTTATGTGCATTATTCAAATTTGAACTACATGCACATGCTCCATTGCATATAAATTCGTTGAAAAATCAAATCTTTTTCCTTGGTTGCATGCTTAGTTCCCATGCAAGAAATGGGAATGAATTTCAAACACCAGGGAACCGTTGATTGCCGGAAAAACGTTGAGATACTTTGTTTTTAAATTCTAGTAAATCCAAAACTTGTGTGAAATTCATGAAACTTGGCATGCTATCATGGAATGGCACCCGACATGCTGTGGTATTTTTCATGTCCATTTTGAGAGAAGGCGCACTCGAATAACAGCCAAGAAAGGCATTTTGAAAAAATAGCTGCCACTGTAGTATCTCAAATGTTTGCATAAATCAAATCGTGTGCGTTCTATTAACCATTCACGTGATGCCATGTGTTCTCGTTTTAATGGCTATAAGAGGTGTCGTGCAGACAGCTGCTTGACTGAACGGGAGGCGTGCGAGCGGAGTCCGGTGCACTGGCTGACCGAGAGGCATGCAAGCTGTCCTCCAATGCGCAGACTCACCGGGAAGCATGCGAGTTGTACTCTGCGCAGACTCACTGGGAAGAGAGCCCTTTGGCTTCCATGGCCACCCGCCTTCCTCTCCATTAATGGCGCCTGAGCCTCTAATTAATATGGGCGGCCTTAATGTTCGCCTCCCATTCCCCTCCCTCCCGCAGACCTCCACCAACACCATGGCGCAGAAGGATCATCTGCCACTAGTCTTCAAGTTCGGTGAAGTCGACTCCGAGCCAGAGGAGATAAAAAATAAGGAGGAATGGGGCCTCATGGACATGGTCCAGAACGAGCTGGCCGCGGCAGTTGATGCCCCCGCTCTTGTCCCAACGCCCATCCATGCGCCCGCGCCAGCGACCATCCACATAGCATTGATGGGCTGGTCACCGAGCACTATCACAGAGCTGGAAGCCGTGGGCGTCAGCGAGGTCTCCGCGGACCCGCATGAGCTCATGTGCATGCCATCGCCAGCGCCCGTGCCCGTGCTTGTTCGCGCCCCTCCACCCATCATGGCGCCAGTCCCCGTGCGTTTGGCTGCACCCGTGCCCGTGCG
>NC_057797.1:306043221-306051810 GCF_018294505.1 Triticum aestivum
GACCGCTACCTCTCAGCGTCGCCAGCTACCGTCCTCCCGCGACCCGCCCATTGATCGCGCGATGGCATGATGTTTGATTTACAGGTGAAGAACATTCTGTGCTGCATTGAAGACTTCGACAACGGCGTCCCGGAGGACAACAACGACAATGACGATGCAGCACGCCGCCTCCGCGGCCACTGGAAATAGTTTTTTTTTCTTGGGTTTAATACTGTATCTCGATCATATGAATATAAATTCACTGTATGACTGAATGAAAGATAAGGTTTGAGCGAACTTGTGTGTTTCTCTCTTAATGTACAGACTTATCAAAGGGTTTCCTTTTGAAAAAATGTCAATGGTTTTTAAATATAAAACACTCATCACAAATGTTTAAGTTAGAACACCCGTATGCAAACCGACAGCTTCCCTAGGAAGCCAAGGGAAAATGTGTGCATCTCTTGATCGCAATCGTTTTAGATAGAACACCCGTATGCAAAGTAAGAGCAGGATTTGTGCATCTCTTCAACGTGAACGGTTCTTCTGGATGACCCGTGTGCAACCACTTACAAACAATTTGGTAAGATTTGCATCTGTCATATTGGGTATGTTGCCATTTGTCTAACTGGAAAGAATGACATTTGTTGCTATAGTAACATTGCCATTTGTCAACCTTGTAACACTGCAATTTGTCAAAATATGAAGCTAAAAATCACTAGTAGTATCTAATTTTTGCAACTAAAATTCAGTAATTAAGCATAGATTTCATTCATAGATTAAGCAGTCGTTATTTATACAAACAGTTCAACTCGACAGCTGAACCAACCAAACTTTTCACCAATTGTTTGCCAACCACGTAATGAAATAGCTAGTTCTACTTTATATACTAGCTAATTTTAAGTATGTTGTACAGTTCCACCACATCTATAGTCAGATGAACTGAACAAAATAACCCCTAAATACTACTACTACGGAGGGGCTTTGTACTACTTCCGCCTCCCTCTCCTCTGTCGAGCGCAGTTAGTAAGAGGTAGAGGAGGAGGAGCCTACCGACGAGCTAGACAACTACAACTTTAGCGACGCTCACCTCGAACACCCTCTGCCGCTCCAGATGACCCCTCTCGAAGCGGTGGTTCTCCTCGTAGATCTCCTGATTCCTCGCCTCTGAGGTGGCGTGTGCCGCGGCCACATCGGTGGTAAGGCTCTTTGCATGCTCGACGAGGCGCTTCTCCTCCACCCACAGCAACTCGATGTAGCACACAAGGTCGCTGACGCACATGCGGGCATCCACCTCCGCCTCCGACCTTCGGGCGGCGGTGGCGGAGCAGGTGATGACCCCGGCGGTCAACGGTGGGCTGGCGGCCGCGACGGCCGTTGATGGGGTGGCGGGCACGACCACCACCTCCCGCCTTCAGGCCATGGTGGCAGAGCGGGTGATGTCCATGGCGGCCTGACATCTACTACACAACCTTCTTCTTGTCGACATTGTTGGGCCTCCAAGTGCAGAGGTTTGTAGGATAGTAGCAAATTTCCCTCAAGTGGATGACCTAAGGTTTATCAATCCGTGGGAGGCGTAGGATGAAGATGGTCTCTCTCAAACAAACCTGCAACCAAATAGCAAAGAGTCTCTTGTGTCCCCAACACACCCAATACAATGGTAAGTTGTATAGGTGCACTAGTTTGGCGAAGAGATGCTGATACAAGTGCAATATGGATGGTAGATATAGGTTTTTGTAATGATAAAAGTGAGCGAAACAAGGCCTAGGGTTCATAAAAGTGAGTGAAAATGGTATTGCAATGCTAGGAAACAAGGCCTAGGGTTCATACTTTCACTAGTGCATGTTCTCTCAACAATAATAATATAATTGAATCATATAACTATCCCTCAACATGCAACAAAGAGTCACTCCAAAGTCACTAATAGCGGAGAACAAACGAAGAGATTATTGTAGGGTATGAAACCACCTCAAAGTTATCCCTTCTGATTGATCTATTCAATAGTCCATAGTAAAATAACACGAAGCTATTCTTTCCATTCGATCTATCCTAGAGTTCGACTAGAATAACACCTTAAGACACAAATCAACCAAAACCCTAATGTCACCTAGATACTCCAACATCAGCTCAAGTATCTGTGGGTATGATTATATGATACGCATCACACAATCTCAGATTCATCTATTCAGCCAACACAAAGAACTTCAAAGAATGCCCCAAAGTTTCTACCAGAGAGTCAAGACGAAAACGTGTGCCAACCCCTATGCATAAGTTCACGAGGTCATGGAACCCGCAAGTTGATCACCAAAACATACATCAAGTGGATCATGTGAATATCCCATTGTCACCACAGATAAGCACATGCAAAACATACATCAAGTGTTCTCAAATCCTTAAGGACTCAATCCGATAATATAACTTCAAAGGGAAAAACTCAATCAATACAAGAGAGTAGAGGCGGAGAAACATCATAAGATCCAACTATAATAGCAAAGCTCACGATACATCAAGATCGTGCCAAATCAAGAACACGAGAGAGAGAGAGATCAAACATATAGCTACTGGTACATACCCTCAGCCCCGAGGGTGAACTACTCCCTCCTCATCATGGAGAGCGCCGGCATGATGAAAATGGCCATCGGAGAGGGATTCCCCCTCCCGGCAGTGTGCCAGAACAGGTCTAGATTGGTTTTCGGTGGCTACGGAGGCTTGCGGCGGCAGAACTCCTAATCTAGGTTATTTTTTGGAGGTTTCTGTATTTATAGGAATTTTGGGCATCGGGAAAAAGTCAGGGGGGTCCCCAAGTCGTCCATGAGATAGGGCAGCGCGCCTGGGGGGTGATGACCCACAAGTATAGGGGATCTATCGTAGTCCTTTCGACAAGTAAGAGTGTCGAACCAATCGAGGAGCAGAAGGAAATGATAAGCGGTTTCCAGTAAGGTATTCTCTGCAAGTACTGAAATAAGTGGTAACAGATAGTTTTGTGATAAGATAATTTGTAACGAGCAACAAGTAACAAAAGTAAATAAGGTGCAGCAAGGTGGACAAACTCTTATATGATGTAAAGCGCTCCCGAGGACACATGGGAATATCGTCAAGCCAGTTTTCATCACGCTCATATGATTCACGTTCGGTACTTTGATAATTTGGTATGTGGGTTGACCGGTGCTTGGGTGCTGCCCTCACTTGGACAAGCATCCCACTTATGATTAACCTCTATTGCAAGCATCCGCAAATACAACAAAAGTATTAAGGTAAACCTAACCATAGCATGAAACATATGGATCCAAATCAGCCCCTTACGAAGCAATACATAAACTAGGGTTTAAGCTTCTGTCACTCTAGGAACCCATCATCTACTTATTACTTCCCAATGCCTTCCTCTAGGCCCAAACAATGGTGAAGTGTCATGTAGTCGACGTTCACATAACACCACTAGAGGACAGACAACATACATCTTATCAAAATATCGAATGAATACCAAATTCACATGACTACTAATAGCAAGACTTCTCCCATGTCCTTAGGAACAAAAGTAACTACTCACAAAGCATAAACATGTTCATAATCAGAGGGGTATTACTGTGCATATAGGATCTGAACATATGATCTTCCACCAATTAAACCAACTAGCATCAACTACAAGGAGTAATTAACACTACTAGCAACCTACTAGCACCAATCCCGGACTTGGAGACAAGAATTGGATACAAGAGATGAACTAGGGTTTTGTCAGGACCCCGATTCTAAGTCACACCGATCTAGCCTGTAACACCTCGTATCACTTTGCGGCCTCACGCACGGTATTCCCATGGGTGTCGCCTTACCATGGCCCGGGACCGTTTGCGCCTTTTGGCTCACATATATGATAGTGTCGCTAGCATCCATATGACAGAGAACCCGGGCCGGCATGACTAGTCGTGAACCCAAAGTGGCACTAACTTACGGGGGCAGGCATACATAAATCAACATCGAGCATGTCGGTCAGCAGCGTGTGAATCCGGGCTGTAGCACTGGGCTAACAGGACTCCGGGAACCCGGGCTGTAGCAGGCTAGGCAGGACTCCGGATGTCACCGCGTGACATTTCCCCGAAGGGACAGACACAGGAATGAAGTGAATCACATGTCGGCCAGTCAAGTGCTCTGGAGCAGTAGTGCTGGGCTAGCAGGACTCCGGTGAATCGGGCTATAGAGGACTACTATGGCTCATGGAAGCACAAGACTACATTTCCCCATAAGAGAGGCTACCAAGGATAAACAACTAGGTTGTCGGATCCCACACATACCAAGCATTTCAATCATACACACAATATGCTCGATGTGTGTAATTACAACATGGCATCACAACATAACTCTACGACTCAAGTATTATTCATTAGGCTCCAAGGAGCGAGATATACAAACATGGGTCTCATGACCCAACAATCATAACATACAAGTCAAAGCACATGCGGAAGCTTAACATGTCTGAGTACAGACATCTACAAATGAAAAAGGCTAAGAAGCCTGACTATCTACCAGATCCTGCCGAGGGCACAAGATCGTAGCTGAGGTATCAAGCTAAACGTCGAAGTCCACGCGGAACTACTAGAGAGACTGAAGTCTCTCTGCAAACATAAATTAGGAAAACATGAGTACAAATGTACCCAGCAAGACTTACATCAGAACTAACTACATATGCATCGGTATCAACAAAGGGGTAGTGGAGTTTAACTGCAGCAAGCCAGCTTTGACTCAGTGGCTAACCTGAACTACGACTGCAAGCAACTCTTTTGAGGTGGCGCACACGAGTCCACATATTCACCATATCAATACACCACTATGGATCCGCTCCCGTCTCCCTACGAGAAGGCCATCCATAGCACTCACGCTTATCTTGCGAGTTTTAGAGTATCCACCTCAAGTTATCTATGAACTGTATAGGCAACCAAGCAGTCCTTTACCGCGGACGCGGCTATTCGAATAGATGATGTTAACCCTGCAGGGGTGGACTTCTTCACACACGCTCTCACCACTTACCGTCGTTTACACGACATGTACTCGGCAACCTTCAAGCGGAAGCCCAACGAGGGTGTCGGCCACAGCCTAACTAAACACTCAAGTCTCTAGTCCAGGTTTATCGCCTATCCAGGTTCCATCCGCAGGGAGTCCTGCCGAGGTTTCCACATACGGCCCCGAACGATGTGTACAAGGTTCCAAAACACAAACAGGCGCCCGGCATGCCCGGCCACGGTGTATCTACCGCATCATAGCCCACCCCTAGGGTTAGCTGTAACACCCCTCGATGCGACTATAGCTCCCACGTGTCGAGGCACGACTTAGAGACATAATTGCATTGAAGGCATATGTCGCAAGTTAGGCAATCTTCACAAACATCCCATGTAATATAATAATAAAAGGAGAGATAACATAGTTGGCTTACACTCGCCACGTCAATCAAGTACATAAATAACATTACATCATCCAAACACTCATGGCCCGACTACGGTACCAAAATAAAAGATAACCCAACATGCGACACGGTCCCAATCACCCCCAACTGGGCACCACTACTGATCATCGGGAAAGGAAACATAGTAACGTTGAGAGTCTTCGTCGAACGCCCACTTGAGCTCATACGCGTCTCCTGGAGCGGAATCATCAGGCCCTACATCTGGTGTAATAGTAATCTGTGAGCCACAGGGACTCAGCAATCTCGCACCCTCGCGATCAAGACTATTTAAGCTTGTAGGTAAGGCAGGGTAAAAATATGTGGAGCTGCAGTAAGCGACTAGCAAGTATGGTGGCTAACTTATTAACAAAAGAGAGCGAGAAGAGGAGGCAAAGCGCGAGCGAGAAGCGAGAGAGCAACCTGCGCAAACATTACTCCAACACCGTGTCCACTTCCCGGACTCGCCGAGAAGAGGCCATCACGGAAACACACTCGGTTGATTCATTTTAATTAATTTAAGGTTCAAGTTATCTACAACCGGACATTAACAAATTCCCATCTGCCCATAACCGCGGGCATGGCTTGCGAAAGTTCAAATCCCTGCAGGGGAGTCCCAACTTAGCCCATGACAAGCTCTCACGATCAATGAAGGAATAGACCTCCTCCCAAGACGTTCCGATCAGACTCGGTATCTCGGTTACTCAAGACACTTCGACAGGTTAAAACAAATCCAGCAACACCGCCCGAATGTGTCGACAAATCCCGATAGGAGCTGCACATATCTCTTTCTCAGGGCACACTCAGATGAACACTACGTACAACTAAAACCAACCCTCAAGTTGCCCTGAGGTGGTGCTCCAAGTGGCTCTATTTGGACCAACACTCAGAGGAGCACTGGCCCGGGTGGGTTAAAACAATGATGACCCTTGAGTCTGCAGAACCAAGGGAAAGAAAAAGGCTAGGTGGCAAATGGTAAAACCAAGGGTGGGCATTGCTGGAAAAGCTTTAATCAAGGCGAACTATCAAGGGGTTCCCATTAGAACCCAACCGCGTAAGGAACGCAAAATCCGGGAACATAACACCGATATGACGGAAACTAGGGCGGCAAGAGTGGAACAAAACACTAGGCGAGAGGCCGAGCCTTCCACCCTTTACCAAGTATATAGATGCATTAAGATAACATAGCAATATAATGATATCCCAACAAGTAAATAAATGTTCCAACGAGGAACGGGGTCCAATCTTCACCTGCAACTAGCAACGCTGTAAGAGGGGCTGAGCAAAGCGGTAACATAGACAATCAACGGTTTGCTAGGACATGGTGGGTTAGAGGTTTAACATGGCAATTTGGGAGGCTTGAAAGCAAATGGTAGGCATCGTAGCATTGGCATAGCAAAAGAGCAAGCAAACTAGCATAGCAAAGATAGTGGTGATTTCGAGGGTATGATCATCTTGCTTGCACAGTTGTCAGAGTTGACTGGATCCTCGAAAGCAAACTCAACGGGCTCCTCGTTAGCGAACTCGTCTCCCGGCTCTACCCAAAAAAAACAAGCAACAAGGATACAATCAACCACGTGCAAGGGTCAAGCAATATGATGCAATGATGATATGCTATGCGGGATGCAATGCAGGATGCAAAATGCAAGATATGACAGGAAATGCATGAACCTGGTCTCAACATGGAAATCCAAGTGTGCCACTGGAAAGATGAGATTAAATCGCTTGAAAATGATATAAAGAACGCCAGAATCGGAGTTACGGTTTGGAAATGGCAAGCGATACAAAAATGACACCGGTCTGCGATTTACAGCAAGTAGGCATCTAAATGCAATGAAATGAACATGCTACAGCACCCAAACATGACAACAAAATACATGGCAGGGATGCACACAAGATTCTTAGCAAAAGTATAGCACTGAGCTACGGCCAATTCATCTATTAACAGGTTCAAACAAGCATGGCAAAAATGCATATGGCAAACAGATCTCAGACTTAGTGAAATTAACACTTGTCTGGAATTTCAGATCAGGTAGCCCTCTTCGGAGCAACAAAACTACATGCTACAGGATCTGAACATGGCAAAGTAAATTATGGCATAGAGCTACTCAAAGAGCTTAACAAAAGTCCCTTAGTGACCTTGAGCCAAAAGGGATCAGAAAATACAATTGCAAGCACGTGAACATAGCAAAAACATAATCAGTTTTCAGACTTAGTGAAAACTGAGACATGCTGAAATATAACTCAAGTAGGCATGTTGACGAGCTCGATGCACTCACTACGGTGCAAGTCATGGCAAGAAAATCATACACCCATCAAGAAGGCACAAAAATCAAGCTAGAAATGGCAAGAACAATAGCATAGCATGCACAGATCAACTACAACATCATCAGCAAAATTGCAAACAAGTTGACAATCTGCCCAGATTCACAAAGTAGCAAAAGTAGAGCTCGATTGACTCAAGCTAGGGTGCTCCATAATTGCAAACAAAGACATGGATGGATAGCGCACTACAATATTAACAAAACATCCTTACTGATCATCCTCAAAAGAGGCACGGATCACTAGGAAACAACATGAACATATGGCATCATGAGATAAACAGCTCCAGGACTTAGTGAAATTGCTAAGTCCCTGAAAACAGAACTACTAAGTGCACCACTTTGCAAGCTTGCATAAGATAACACACACATCACAAAAATACACGGGTTGCACCTCTGGAAAGATGACAAAACCCTTAACAAAACACATGTAGAGCATCAAGGCATATCATGCACACATTAATCATGGCAAAAATGACAAAAACCTAAACGGAGCAGCAGATCTGACAATTAACTCAAGTAGCCTCCTTCTAACAGAATTTCGAGCTTCAAGATGAGCTCAAATGAAAATGATGCAATGGAATGAAATTATTTACTCTCAGAGATGAACATTTTCATATGCTATATGCATGAATCGGAGCTACGGATGCAAAGTTACGGAGCCATGAACAGGGGCATATGGACTGAAAATATCAGGGACTTTGTAGATTTTCGACCTCCGATCTAGGGTTTGCACGGATTTCGATGTTCGCTGGAGGAAGCACTGTAGTTGGCCGGAAATGGCGCGGTGATGGCCGGATCTTGGCGAGGGGAGGAGGAGGCGGCCGGATCTCGCCGGAACCGGGCCGGGCGGCGGCGCGCGGC
>NC_057797.1:306052289-306061538 GCF_018294505.1 Triticum aestivum
GGGAGCCGGGCGGCGGCTCCGGGCCGCGGGGGCCCTCCCTGGGCCTCCCGGGCCGCGCGGTGGGAGGCGGCGGCGAGGCCACGTGGCGGCCCCTCAGTGGCTGCGGGCAGCGGCGGCACTTGTCCGGTGAGAAACGGACATGTCCAGCGCGCGAGGTGGCTTTTAGGGTTTCGGAGGTAGGAGGAGATCCGAAAATCGGCGGGGGGGGCTTTAAATAGGCATAGAGGGAGCTAGGAGAGTCCAAATGAGGTGCGGTTTTCGGCCACGCGATCGTGATCGAACGCTCTAGATGATGGAGCAGAGTTAGGTGGGTTTTGGGCCAAATTGGAGGGGTGTTGGGCTGCAACACACACGAGGCCTTTTCGGTCCCTCGATTAACCGTTGGAGTATCAAACGAAGTCCAAATGGTACGAAACTTGACAGGCGGTCTACCGGTAGTAAACCAAGGCCGCTTGGCAAGTCTCGGTACAATCCGGAAATGTTTAATCCCCACACACGAAAGAAAGCTAGAAATGACCACCGGAGGAGAACGAAGCGCCGGAATGCAAAACGGACAACGGGGAAAATGCTCGAATGCAAGAGACGAACACGTATGCAAATGCAATGCACATGATGACATGATAAGAGATGCATGACAATGACAACAACACACGGAGACAAAGAAACCGAACCCGAGGAAATAAATTAACTTAACGCCGGAAACGGCAAGAGTTGGAGTACAAATTGGGAAAGTTACATCCGGGGTGTTACAACACTCCACCACTACGAAAGGATCTCGTCCCGAGATCTAGGACTGAAAGAATGTCGGGTACTCAGAACGGAGGTGATCCTCGTGTTCCCAGGTAGCTTCACGGTCGGAATGGTGTGACCACTTGACTTTGAGAAATTTGATTGACTTGTTGCGAGTCTTGCGTTCAGTCTCTTCGAGAATAGCAACTTGGTACTCATGATAAGAGAGATCATCTTGGAGCTCAATGTCCTCGAAGTTGACGGTGCGGTCAGGAGTCTTGAAGCACTTTCGAAGCTGAGAGACATGGAACACGTCATGAACATTTGCAAAGTTTGAAGGAAGCTCGAGTTGATAGGCGAGGTCTCCTCTCTTGCTGACAATCTTGAAAGGTCCCACGTATCAGGGGGCAAGCTTTCCTTTGATACCGAAGCGACGAGTACCTTTCATAGGAGAGACGCGGAGGTAAACATGATCTCCGATCTCGAAAGCCAAATCACGGTGCTTATTATCATAGTAGCTCTTCTGGCAGGATTGGGCTGCTTTGAGGTTATCACGCATGACTTTGCACATTTCCTCTGCCTCTGTGATTAAGTCATTACCCAAAAGCTGACGTTCACCGGTTTCGGACCAGTTGAGAGGGGTACGGCACTTCCTGTCATACAGAATGTCAAATGGGGCTTTGCCCGAACTTGCTTGAAAACTGTTGTTGTAGAAGAATTCAGCATAAGGAAGACAATCCTACCACTTCATGCCGAAGGAGATCACGCAAGCCCTGAGCATATCTTCAAGAATCTGGTTGACACGCTCGACTTGACCGCTAGTTTGAGGATGGAAAGCTGTGCTGAAGTGGATGTTGGTGCCCACGGCCTTCTGAAAAGAATCCCAAAACTTCAATGTGAAGATGCTGCCACAGTCTGAAGAGATAACTTGAGGAATACCGTGCAGAGAGACAATATGAGAGGTATAGAGTTCCGCCAACTGAGCTGCAGTGATCGACTCTTTGATAGGCAGAAAGTGGGCCACTTTGGTGAGTTTATCGATGACAACGAATATAGCATCATTGCCACGCTTGGACTTTGGAAACCCAGTCACGAAGTCCATTTCAATGTGGTCAAACTTCCATTCTGGAATGGCAAGAGATTGGAGGAGACCTGCTGGCCTTTGGTGTTCTGCCTTCACTCTTCTGCAGACATCACATTCATTCACGAATTGAGCAATTTCTCGCTTCATTCGAGTCCACCAATAAGCTTGCTTGAGGTCCTAATACATCTTCGTGCTCCCAGGGTGGATGGAGAGGAGAGAATTGTGAGCCTCGTTCATGATCACTTTACGGAGGTCACCTTTGGGTACCACAATACGATCCTCGAAGAAAAGAGTGTCCTTGTCATCAAGGCGGTAGCACTTGTACTTGGGTTGACTCTTGCCAATCCCAATCTTCACCTTTTTCACCATAGCATCAAGAAGCTGAGCTTGGCGAATCTGGTCTTCCAAGGTAGGAGAGACTTGAAGGTTGGCGAGGAAACCTTGAGGAACAACTTGCAGATTAAGTTTGCGGAAAACTTCACAAAGCTCGGGTTGATAAGGCTTGAGAATCAGACTGTTGCAATACGCTTTCCTGCTCAATGCGTCAGCAATCACATTGGCCTTGCCTGGAGTATACTCAATACTCGGATTATACTCTTGAATCATTTCTACCCATCGAGTTTGCCTGAGGTTGAGATTAGGCTGAGTGACGATGTACTTGAGACTCTTGTGATCAGTGAAAATGTCCACTTTTCTTCCCAATAGAAGATGTCTCCATGTCAAAAGAGCATGCACAACTGCCGCCAACTCGAGATCATGAGTGGGGTAGTTCTTCTCATTAGGCTTCAACTGGCGAGATGTATAAGCAACAACTTTATTCTCTTGCATCAATATTGTGCCAAGACCTTGGAGAGAGGCATCACAAAAGACCTCGTACGATTTAGATTCATCAGGCGGAGTCAGAACTGGAGCAGTGATCAATTTCTCTTTCAAAGTGTTGAAAGCAATATCACACTCCAGAGACCAAACGTACTTGACGTGCTTCTGAAGAAGATTAGAGAGAGGCTTCGCGATCTTAGAAAAGTTTTCAATGAATCTTCGGCAATAGCTTGCGAGACCGAGAAAGCTACGGAGTTGCTTCACGTTCTGAGGAGGTTCCCAATTCACAATTGCAGACACCTTCTCAGGATTCACGGCAATGCCCTTGGCAGAGATGATATGACCAAGATAAAGAACCTCATCGAACCAAAATTCACACTTGGAGAACTTGGCGTAGAACTGATGTTCTCTGAGCTTATCAAGAACCAAACGCAAGTGCTTGGCATGATCTTCCTTGTTCTTCGAGAAAACCAGAATGTCGTCGAGATAGACCAAAACAAAGTCATTGGTGTAGGCATTGAAGATGAAGTTCATCATGCGAGAGAACGTCGGAGGAGCGTTGATGAGGCCAAAAGACATGACAGTGTATTCATATGAACCAAAGCTTGTCCTGAAAGCCGTCTTGGGAATATCTTGCTCACGGATTCGAATATGATGATAACCCATACGGTGATCAAGCTTGGAGAATACTCGAGCACCTTTGAGTTGTTCGAATAGCTCATTGATGTTGGGAAGTGGGTATTTGTTCTTGATGGTCTTCTTGTTCACTGGACGGTAATCAACACAAAGTCGGTCCGTTCCATCCTTCTTCTTCACAAAAAGAACACCACAACCCCACGGAGAAGAACTAGGCCGGATGAGACCCATTTTATCTTGAATATCGAGTGGCTTCTTCAGCTCCTTCAACTCTTCAGGTCCGAGCTTGTAAGGACGCTTGCACACAGGTTCCGTACCAGGCTCAAGATCAATAACGAATTCAACTGGCCAGTGCGGAGGCATTCCTGGAAGCTCTTCTAGAAAAACGTCTTGATATTCGCAAACGACTGGAATTTGCGAGATGGCATCGAGTTCTCCCTTCTGATTGAGAGAAAACAGACGGATAGTATCATCACGAGTGGCAAAGACAATTACATCCTCAGACGAATGAGTCAATTGAATCTGCCTGGCTGCACAATCAAGATGTGCCTTGTGCTTAGTAAGCCAATCCATTCCGAGAATAAGATCAATATCCGAGTTGCCAAGAACCACCGGAGAAGAGAGAAACTTGTAATCGCACAACATGACAGAGATATCCGGGACGCAATTGTTAGAAGTCATTTGCTTGCCCGGAGACACAATCTTCAATGGAACAGGAATCCTTTCGGTCACAAAATCATGCTTGGCCACAAATGGAGTTGAAATAAAAGAAAGTGATGCACCAGTGTCAAAAAGAACTTTAGCTGGAATATCGTTAACAGGATGGTTACCCATAATCACATCTGGTGAGTCCTCTGCCTGAGCTGCATTCAGCAAATTGACCTTGGCGGACTTGGGGTTATGCTTGACCACAGCTATACTTGCCGATCTGATAGGAGGAGGAGGAGGAGGAAGACGCCTCTTGTTGGCATAGTGACCCTTCTGTTGGCACTTGTTGCACGTGACCTCTGAAAGCAGACGGTGGTACGGAGCACTCGATCTTGGAGCTTGAGACGAAGTCTTGTTCTGAAAGCCAGGGTTGGGTGGGTGGGAAGAACCACTGCCACCTTTGCTCTTCTGCTGATACGGCTGACGGAACGGAGGAGGAGGAAGCCAATACTTCTGCTGCTTGGCCACTTGAGTAGAGGAAGAAGGAGTAACATCTCTGACTCGCTTCTTGGAAGCATCACACCTCAACTGAGCAGCCTCTTGCTTCAGTGCCATGTTGTAGAACTCATCGTACCTCAAGGGCTCAAAGAGAACAAGAGCTAGCTGAATTTCTTCTCTGAGACCACCCCTGAACTGGTATATCATGCTCTTCTCATCAGGGACATCCTGCTTGGCAAAGCGTGCGAGCTTCTGGAACAACTTGTTGTAGTCATAGACAGATAAAGAGCCTTGCTTCAGATTGCGGAATTCCTCACGCTTGCTTTCAACCACGCTTTGGGGAATATGATGAGCTCGGAAATCTCGACGGAAATCATCCCAAGTGATAACACGTCCACCTCTAGAGTCCTTGTATTGTTGGAACCATTCTGCAGCTTGATCTTTGAGTTGGAAGGAAGCGAACTTGACAAAGTCCTCAGGCCTGACGTTACTGCGCTCGAAATGCTTGCACAGATCCCCAAGCCAATCGTCAACATCGGTTGCCTCAACACAATTGCTGAAAGTCTTTGGCCCGTTAGCAAGGAACTGTTTGAGTGTAGCAAAGTGATTCTGATTGCTGCCTTGATTCCCTTGGTTGCCTTGATTTCGCTCTTGGAGAATTTGCATGATCAGCTGTGTGTTTGCATTGGTTGCGGCCATCACAGCTTGCCATGCCTCTGGAGGAGGTGGAGGTGGTGGCGGATCAGGATTCAGAGTCGTGCGCGTTGGAGGAGCCATCCTAAAGAGGTTGACCACCATTAGCACATTGACAGATAAATATTGAAGCTGAATCCAACGGAATGAAAATTGCAACATATAGTCTTCACATCCGAACAAAATGAACAAATGCATCCCTCTTAAAATGGTCACATATCCATAAATTGAGATGCCACGTAGAATTAAGGTAGAGAAATAAATCAACAAGGTATGGATCAAGAACGAATAATCGGTAAGAAATCCCAATCTCAAACCAATATCCGTGGAAGAAGAACTAGAGCTACAAGAATTCCCACCTATGAAACTCCCGAACCTTTCCGGTTATGCAATCAGGTGTTGGGGATACAGGGGAAGCATAATATCTCACCCAAACTAGCAAATCCTACATCCAGCTGTATCCATCCTTCAACACATAACCAAGAAACCTTCGGAAACCATCTACCTCAACCTTCGAAAAGCATCTGTTATACAAGTTATGGCGATACTCCCGAACTCCCGCCCCAGTACTGGGTGGCGTCGAGGTTATCTCACCAACGAACTGCATAAAAGAGATTTTCGATGTCGGCATACTAAACTCAGGTATTCCAGAACTGCAACGATAAAATTATGATGACAACACCTCAGAGCTCAACTCCCCGGGACACTTCCACTAAACCCCTGACAGGAGGCACCAATACAATGTTCTCATCATAAAACCATCGGAACGATTCCAAGATACCCGCGTGATCCTAAAAAACAATTTAGTGAAATTTGAGAAGAGAAGGGTCAAAACTCTACGTCAGGATGAGCGATGGGGAGACTGGGAAGTAAAAATACTTCCTAAACTCTCCGATATGTAGTTCCTAAAAGACTCAAAACATTTTTTCTAGACACAACTCGGCCGCTAAAAGCGATCAAGCAATGGGGCTCCTAAGGTCGGGGAAGGCTCTGATTACCAACTTGTAACACCCTCGATGCGACTATAGCTCCCACGTGTCGAGGAACGACTTAGAGACATAATCGCATTGAAGGCATATGTCGCAAGTTAGGCAATCTTCACAAACATCCCATGTAATATAATAATAAAAGGAGAGATAACATAGTTGGCTTACACTCGCCACATCAATCAAGTACATAAATAACATTACATCATCCAAACACTCATGGCCCGACTACGGTGCCAAAATAAAAGATAACCCAACATGCGACACGGTCCCAATCACCCCCAACTGGGCACAACTACTGATCATTGGGAAAGGAAACATAGTAACGTTGAGAGTCTTCGTCGAACGACCACCTGAGCTCATACGCGTCTCCTGGAGCGGAATCATCAGGCCCTACATCTGGTGTAATAGTAATCTGTGAGCCACAGGGACTCAGCAATCTCGCACCCTCGCGATCAAGACTATTTAAGCTTGTAGGTAAGGCAGGGTAAAAATATGTGGAGCTGCAGCAAGCGAGTAGCAAGTATGGTGGCTAACTTATTCACAAAAGAGAGCGAGAAGAGGAGGCAAAGCGCGAGCGAGAAGCTAGAGAACAACCTGCGGAAACATTACTCCAACACCGTGTCCACTTCCCGGACTCCGCCGAGAAGAGGCCATCACGGAAACACACTCGGTTGATTCGTTTTAATTAATTTAAGGTTCAAGTTATCTACAACCGGACATTAACAAATTCCCATCTGCCCATAACCGTGGGCACGGCTTTCGAAAGTTCAAATCCCTGCAGGGGAGTGCCAACTTAGCCCATGACAAGCTCTCACGGTCAACGAAGGAATAGACCTCCTCCCAAGATGTTCCGATCAGACTCGGTATCTCGGTTACTCAAGACACTTCAACAGGTTAAAACAAATCGAGCAACACCGCCTGAATGTGCCGACAAATCCCGATAGGAGCTGCACATATCTCTTTCTCAGGGCACACTCATACGAACACTACGTACAACTAAAACCAACCCTCAAGTTGCCCCGAGGTGGCGCTGCAAGTGGCTCTATTTGGACCAACACTCAGAGGAGCACTAGCCCGGGGGGGTTAAAACAATGATGACCCTTGAGTCTGCAGAACCCAAGGGAAAGAAAAAGGCTAGGTGTCAAATGGTAAAACCAAGGTTGGGCATTGCTGGAAAAGCTTTAATCAAGGTGAACTATCAAGGGGTTCGTATTATAACCCAACCGCGTAAAGAATGGAAAATCCGGGAACATAACACCGATATGACGGAAACTAGGGCGGTAAGACTGGAACAAAACACTAGGCGAGAGGCCGAGCCTTCCACCCTTTACCAAGTATATAGATGCATTAAGATAACATAGCAATATAATGATATCCCAACAAGTAAATAAATGTTCCAACGAGGAACGGGCTCCAATCTTCACCTGCAACTAGCAACGCTGTAAGAGGGGTTGAGCAAAGCGGTAACATACCCAATCAACGGTTTGCTAGGACATGGTGGGTTAGAGGTTTGACATGGCAATTTGGGAGGCTTGAAAGCAAATGGTAGGCATCATAGCATTGGCATAGCAAAAGAGCGAGCAAACTAGCATAGCAAAGATAGTGGTGATTTCGAGGGTATGATCATCTTGCCTGCACAGTTGTCAGAGTTGACTGGATCCTCGAAAGCAAACTCAACGGACTCCTCGTTAGCAAACTCGTCTCTTGGCTCTACCCAAACAAAACAAACAAGCAACAAGGATACAATCAACCACGTGCAAGGGTCAAGCAATATGATGCAATGATGATATGCTATGCGAGATGCGATGTGGGTTGCAAAATGCAAGATATGACAGGAAATGCATGAACCTGGCCTCAACTTGTAAATCCAAGTGTGCCACTGGAAAGATGAGATGAAATCGCTTGAAAACGATATAAAGAACGCCGGAATTGGATTTACGGTTTGGAAATGGCAAGCGATACAAAAATGACACCGGTGTGCGATTTACAGCAAGTAGGCATCTAAATGCAATGAAATGAACATGCTACAGCACCCAAACATGACACCAAAATACATGACAGGGCAATTCATCCATTAACAGGTTCAAACAAGCATGGCAAAAATGCATATGGCAAACAGATCTCAGACTTAGTGAAATTAACACTTGTCTGGAATTTCGGATCAGGTAGCCCTCTTCGGAGCAACAAAACTACATGCTACAGGATCTAAACATGGCAAAGTAAAGTATGGCATAGAGCTACTCAAAGAGCTTAACAAAAGTCCCTTAGTGACCTTGAGCCAAAAGGGATCAGAAAATACAATTGCAAGCACGTGAACATAGCAAAAACATAATCAGTTTTCAGACTTAGTGAAAACTGAGACATGCTGAAATATAACTCAAGTAGGCATGTTTACGAGCTCGATGCACTCACTACGGTGCAAGTCATGGCAAGACAAGCATACACCCATCAAGGAGGCACAAAATTCAAGCTAGACATGGCAAGAACAATAGCATAGCGTTCACGGATCAACTACAACATCATCGACAAAATTGCAAACAAGTTGACAATCTGCCCAGATTCACAAAGTAGCAAAAGTAGAGCTCGATTGACTCAAGCTAGGGTGCTCCATAATTGCAAACAAAGACATGGATGGATAGAGCACTACAATATTAACAAAACATCCTTACTGATCATCCTCAAAAGAGGCACAGATCACTAGGAAACAACATGAACATATGGCATCATGAGATAAACAGCTCCAGGACTTAGTGAAATTGCTAAGTCCCTGAAAACAGAATTACTAAGTGCACCACTTTGCAAGCTTGCATAAGATACCACATACATCACAAAAATACATGGGTTGCACCTCTGGAAAGATGACAAAACCCTTAACAAAACACATGTAGAGCATTAGGGCATATCATGCACACATTAATCATGGCAAAAATGACAAAAACCTAAACGGAGCACAGATCTGACAATTAACTCAAGTAGCCTCCTTCTAACAGCATTTCGGGCATCAAGATGAGCTCAAATGAAAATGATGCAATGGAATGAAATGATGTACTCTCAGAGATGAACATTTTGATATGCTATATGCATGAATCGGAGCTACAGATGCAAAGTTACGGAGCCACGAACGGGGGCATACGGAGGAGGCGGCCGGATCTC
>NC_057797.1:306061976-306097735 GCF_018294505.1 Triticum aestivum
GGCTTCGGGCCGTGGGGGCCCTCCCTGGGCCTCTCGGGCCGCGCGGTGGGAGGCGCTGGCGAGGCCACGTGGCGGCCCCTCAGTGGCTGCGGGCGGCGGCGGCGCTTGTCCGGCGAGAAACGGACATGTCCGGCGCGCGAGGTGGATTTTTAGGATTTTGGAGGTAGGAGGAGATCCGAAAATCGGGGGGGGCTTTAAATAGGCATAGAGGGAGCTAGGAGAGTCCAAATGAGGTGCTGTTTTCGGCCACACGATCGTGATCGAATGCTCTAGATGATGGAGCAGAGTTAGGTGGGTTTTGGGCCAAATTGGAGGGGTGTTGGGCTGCAACACACACAAGGCCTTTTCGGTCCCTCGGTTAACCGTTGGAGTATCAAACGAAGTCCAAATGGTACGAAACTTGACAGGCGGTCTACCGGTAGTAAACCAAGGCCGCTTGGCAAGTCTCGGTCCAATCCGGAAATGTTTAATCCCCACACACGAAAGAAAGCTAGAAATGACCACCGGAAGAGAACGAAGCGCCGGAATGCAAAACGGATAACGGGGAAAATGCTCGAATGCAAGAGATGAACACGTATGCAAATGCAATGCACATGATGACATGATAAGAGATGCATGACAATGACAACAACACACGGATACAAAGAAACCGAACCCAAGGAAATAAATTAACTTAACGCCGGAAACGGCAAGAGTTGGAGTACAAATTGGAAAAGTTACATCTGGGGTGTTACATCAGCGCTATGCACGGCCGCCAAAACATATCCTATAAACACAAGAAACTAGTTGAAACTCTTGGACAGAGGATTAGAGTGGTTAAGAAGCCGAGAGGGTCCATTGGTTTCGGGCCCAATGCATGGTAGTAGCTGGTTCTTAAATCACATATACAGATCTCGGTGCTTAAGGACGGTTCCAATGAAACAACCCACCATGTACTCCTACATGGCCTCTCATCTATACCTTTACCAAATCGTTTTCAACACACTTAGCTCACACACATTAGGACATGTTCATCACTGTTCCAATTCATCCCCGATGAATCAGACCTGACACAACTCTAAGCATAGCAGGCATGACAAACAAGCATGAATGAGTAGGCACATCAGGGCTCAAACAACTCCTACTCATGCTAGTGGGTTTCATCTATTTACTGCGGCAATGACAGGTCATGCAAAGGATAAAGGGGTTCAGCTACCGTAGCAAGTAACAAATGAATCGTTGTTGTCCTAATGCAGTAAAAGAGAGCAGGAGCGAGAGAGTGGGATTGTATCGGAATGAACAAGGGGGTTTTGCTTGCCTGGCACTTCTGAAGATAGTATAACTCTTCATCGGTGTCATCGATCACATCATCGAAGTAACGTCTACAAAGAGGGGACAATCACTGGCAAACACAAAAGAACCAACATTCACTGCAATGCACAATCAAATGAATGCCATGTCATGTTAAGGAACTAAATTGACCTAATGCAGCAGTAAGCCAAGTTAATTGAAGTGGAATTCAAATAGGGTTAAACTCCAACTCCAAATGCTAGTTCATAAATTGCCCTAATCATGATTTATCCTATTCAGTTAGGCTAACTTGTTCAATCATGCATGGAAGTTCCGTAAACAGATTCTTCATATTTTTCTGATCATTTTTCATATATAATTTATTTCATTCTGAGCTACGGTTGAATTTCTATGATTTTTGGAAGTTTAAAACATTTTCTGGAATTTCCTGAAAAAAACTTAACTCCAGAGAATGCTTTACTGCGTCAGCATGACATAGGTGTGATGTCAGCAGGTCAACTGGGTCGGCCAGGTCAAACCTGACCTGTGGGACCCACTGGTCAGTGACTCAGTCCACTAACTAAGTTAGTTAGTGTTAAACTAACCCTAACCAGGCTGTTAGCAGGGCGAGGCCCACATGTCAGTGACTTGTTTAGTTTTCTAAATTAGTTAGTTCTAATTAATCTAGAGTTAACTAATCAGGGGCTTGGGCCCACACGTCAGGACGCAGGGGAGGTCAAACAGGGGTCAAACCCTGCCGGCGTTGAGTCGCCGGCGAGGCCGAGACGGCGGAGGGGCTCGGATTTTTCCTTCCGGTGACCAAATTAGCGGCCGAGACCACCGGTGCGAAGCCCAGGCTCTTGCGCATCCAATGGAACACGCGGGTGACCGTGGGATGGCCGGAGGCGACGACAGCGTCAAGGTCAGCGGCGATCGGAGCACGGGCTCGACCAGCGCGACGCTACGGTGTACGGGAGAGAGAGATGAGCAGTGATATGGCTTCCTGGGAGCATGCTGAGCACGATGGAACGCATGTCCGCGAGTTGTAGCGACCATGGCCACGGCGACGCCATGGCCGGTGGGGCGAAGCTCTCGGGCGCGGTGGCTAGGCTAGCTAGGGGAGGCAAACGAGCTTGGGGAGAGAGGGGAAAAACGGCGAGGCTCACTGGGAGGTCGAAGTGCAGCTCAGTGGGCTCGGGTTCGACCTGGAAGCGGCGAATTTGTCGATGGCGTCTAGCGGCCATGCTCGGGGAAGACGACTCGTGGCGGTGATGTGGGGCTCCCGCGGTGGCGTGGCTCAGGGTGGAAGAAAGAGGGGGTCGAGGCGGAGCCTCTAAGCGTGTTGGCGAGGCGAGGCGGTGGCTGTGGCCACGACAACAGCGAGCGGCGGCGACGACGGCGCTCGGCGCAGGTGAGAGAGAGAAGCAGAGGAGGGGAGAGTGCTCGAGGGGGAGAGAGGAGAGATGCAGGTGGTCGAGGGGGAGGGCGTGGCGCTTGGGAACGACTCCAGCAGCGGCAACCAGGCAGGAGGTGGCCATGCGCGTGCCGGCGTGCGGTGGCCACGTGCCTCGGTCCTTCTGGCAGAGGAAGGAGAAGACACGGGAGCCCCTGGTGGGCTGGAAGGACAGGTAAGTTGGCCCAGGTATTTATCTCTCCCTCTCTGATTCCATTTTGTTTTTCTTTTCCTATTTTCTTTCCTTTGTTCTTATTTCATTTAGCCACTAAATCATTTTAATAAATTCTGTAGGTTATTATATGGCTTGCTAAAATATATACAAAGCCACTCACAAACTTCCAGAATTATTGGAGTTATATTTAATATATATTAAATATAAATCCAAAGCAAATAATTATTGAGTTAATTCAAATGGCCAAAATAAATGTTTCTGAGCTCCTAAAAATATTGGTTGGAATTTTCACTCTGGCCAATATTATTAGAGAAAAACAGGAACATTTTCTTGGGCCAAATTGAAGCAATTTTTATCTTGATATTTTCAAAATGATTCTGAGGCTTTCACAAGTCCCCATTTCAAATTCATTGAATTTTAAACATGATGCACACATGACTAAATAGCCCAGAGCAAACCAGAAATAGGGATGTGACAACTCACCCCCACTAAACAAGAATCTCGTCCCGAGATTCAAGAGGTGAGGTAAGAGGATAGAGGGGATACAGGCTAACATGATCTTCATGATCCATTGCTTCAGATCGATCTTGGCATCCTTCCTTTCGAGATCTTCATCCAACACGATGACAACGGACAGGAACTCTACGGGAATCGATCTTCTCGAAGATCGAGCAACTCAAGATCAACTCTTGGGTTGAGACATAAAACATCTTTGGAGCTGAGAGGCAAAACATGCATCAGGAGGGACGGAAGAAACAATTTGACGAGGGTTTCAAAGTAGCGAGGAAAAGAAAATGCCATGATTCCATAACGGGGCACCTCAGGGAAGGTGACTCGTAGAGCTATTCCCTTAAGTGGAAAAAAGAATTACTTTTGATACAAAGATCATTGAAACTCTTTATACCAGCCTAAGGCAATCACAATCGATCTTTTGAAGGAGTTCGAGAGAATGACATACTCGGACTAGAATGGATGATGTGGACTACCTTGTTGAAGACAACACAATGGATGATTTTTTCTTATCATCTGGAATGGATGGGACCCATGGTAGGACCACTTCTGAAGATGATCCTGAAAAACAATTGCTGAGAAGGGCAATCCATGGGAGATTGACACAATGGCGGTGCAAGCTGGGAACAAAATGCAAATGTTGGGAATTTTTTTCAACCATCATATCTGCCTAAGATTCAGATCTGGTTAGAAACAGGATACTTCAGACTCACATGTCTGAAAAGAAGAGTTTCAACATAAGTCGATGAGATGGCGTTGCGAGATTCTCGAGGAATGAACTAAGATAGCAAGCTCCAAAACATGAGCTGGTTCTGCTACAAACCTGCGAACACGCTATCCAAGACGAGCATGACCACGTAGTAGTCTTATAATAAAACACTATCGAGTTCAGGTGGGGAACCATCATCAAGGACTTTGAGGTCTTACGCAAGTCCATTGCCCAAGCATAGACTCCTTTTCCTTGAACAAGTCAATCAGTGGCTTGGTGTGCTAGGGAATACATATGGAGTGGAGGTAATTAATCTACCAAACCATAGAATACATTCACACATGCATAAATGACTTGTGATGGTCCCAGGGGAAACAAAAACAATCTTTCTCGAACTCACGACGGCAACTTGCACCAAATGCACATGAATTCGAGGAAGTCACTTCTTCCATCCAAGCATAAGCTCCATGAACGGAACACGAAGGCATTGATTATAAAGTTTCCGACACTAGGTTGATGTTCAACATGAATCATGGGGGAGACAAAATGCTGCTGATGGGCTCAACAAAAACTCATCGGAATTTCCATATCACTGGACTTCCACCATCATGTGAACACGATGATAGTATTGGTCAGACCACAAGATGTAATGGTGTATGCTCGAGGGATCAACCACGGGTAAGACAACATTACGAACATCGTTGGTTCTGATTTGACTTGACGATAGCCCATACTCAAGTCAAAGTTTTGACAAGGCAATAAATTCAACAACCGATCACGAGGAACAATCGATGAAGATATCATCTCTCTTCAACACACACACACACAAGGATATCCCATAGAACGAACTAAGTTAGGCAAGCGTTTATCTTCCAACTCTCCTAGTTGTTGTTTAGCTTAACCAACTAGCTCAGGGTATCCAACACAGATTCTTAGAGAATGGCTGGTTTAGAGAAAAACCAACATGATCATGAACTCAACATAGCGGTTAGGTGACGACCTGGTGATACTTCCGAGAAGATATTCGGAAAACCACGAACCACCGATATGCTATTAAGCTCGAGAACAATCTTGCTTTTCACAGCAAGACGATATGATCAAATAAGCAAGGGGTTGAATAATCCTAACTCATTGATCGAAAAGTGCACCAGAAATAAGGACTAGGTAGCACGATCAATCCTAGAATAGTGTTTCGATAACCAACACGCTAAGAATGATATTAGTATCCATTAACTACCAAGCAACATGGTTGCTAGCAGTATTGATTTCACACATCATGGTTCACTTGCCGGCATTCCGGTTGCGACAACATGGGACCGAGGAATGAATGATGATGGTGCGAAGTATCACTACATCAAGAATTCATAAGAGATGGTGCAATTCCCACGATATTCTTGACATAAAGTGGGTAATACTTCAGGGTAGAACAGAATCAAAAGCTTGATTGCATTTGATCTGCGGAATACAACTGCTTTGACCCAATCGTAGAAATGGATGAGGTACTGGAGCTTGTTTCTCCTAGTCATTCTGGAATAGAATGGCTTGACGGACCACAAAAATAATAAGCATTGATAAACACGGATGCACAATTACTCCTGACTATCAATTGATAGATGATGGTCGAAATACAAATGAAGAGGAACAACTCAAGGAACATATAATTTTCTGAGTTATGGATGCATGGATTAGCATGTTATTTCTTCCGGATAACCCATGCAGAAATGTTGAAGTGGCAGAGTAACAATATAGAATGGTGAACTCCTCAAGAGTACTTTGTTTGTGATATTTTGGTTCAAGAGAACTCCTGCCATATTGGTTCATGGTATTGGAAGAACGTTGTACCACAGACCTCGAGGACTATCGCAAAGGTTACTAATATCCTAAAGGAACTATCCAACACTATCAACATGAGGTAAGTAGGGTGAATCTCGGGTTCAAGAACCCATGAATAGAATACCTACAACTACATGGCATCATGGGATGCTTTCGAGAATAATGGCCAGAATCACACACTGGGAACACAAAACATGGATAGATTACTAGATGGTTTCATAAGACACCTAGAGTCATAATAGTAGCTCCAACATATACGCCAAGGCAACGGAGTACCTCACAGACCGTGTAGTGTGCTTAATCTGGCCCAAAGGAACATCGAGAACGGGAAGAAGGAATTTACAAATGCATCAGACTATTTAGAAACCTGGGATGACTCGGACAGCATAATGACTGTAAATGCTCAAAAATATTTGAGACATCCTGCAAAATAGTGGCATATCCACTTAACATCACAATATGAAGGTTCTGAGGCCAGCTATGAACATACAGAAGTAATAGAAACTGAACTGAGACTTGAATCCAACAATCCTACAAGTCTACGGATTAGTAACATGTGATCCCGATAGAAAGATGAGAAGCCTAGTTCTTAATCCCCGTAGAAGAGAAGAGGGTGACTCAGATCAGAAGGGCATAAGGTAAAGGAGTAAAAAGAGCCTTACGTTCCCTTCCACAATCAATTCCCTTATATAACTAAAGCATTTCTAGACTCAACTTCGACCAGTTTGGCTTGGTAATCCTATAGACAGTCAAGCTCTAATACCAAAGCTGTCAGGACCCCGATTCTAAGTCACACCGATCTAGCCTGTAACACCTCATATCACTTTGCGGCCTCACGCACGGTATTCCCACGGGTGTCGCCTTACCATGGCCCAGGACCGTTTGTGCCTTTTGGCTCACGTATATGATAGTGTCGCTAGCATCCATATGACAAAGAACCCGAGCCGACTTGACTAGTCGTGAACCCAAAGTGGCACTAACTTACGGGGACAGGCATACATGAATCAACGTCGAGCATGTCAGTCAGCAGCGTGTGAATCCGGGCTGAAGCACTAGGCTGATAGGACTCCGGGAACCCGGGCTGTAGCAGGCTAGGCAGGACTCCGGATGTCACCGCGTGACATTTCCCCGAAGGGACAGACACATGAACGAAGTGAATCACATGTCGGGCAGTCAAGTGCTCCAGAGCAGTTGTGCTGGGCTAGCAGGACTCCGGTGAACCGGGCTATAGCGGACTACTATGGCTCATGGAAGCACAAGACTACATTTCTCCATAAGAGAGGCTACGAAGGATAAACAACTAGGTTGTCAGATCCCACACATACCAAGCATTTCAATCATACACACAATATGCTCGATATGTGTAATTACAACATGGCATCACAACATAACTCTATGACTCAAGTATTATTCATTAGGATCCGAGGAGCGAGATATACAAACATGGGTCTCATGACCCAACAATCATAGCATACAAATCAAAGCACATGCGGAAGCTTAACATGTCTGAGTATAGACATCTACAAATGAAAAAGGCTAAGAAGCCTGACTATCTACCAGATCCTGCCGAGGGCGCAAGATCGTAGCTGAGGTATCAAGCTAAATGTCGAAGTCCACGCGGAACTATTAGCCAGACTGAAGTCTCTCTGCAAACATAAATGAAGCAAACATGAGTACAAATGTACCCAGCAAAAACTTACATCAGAACTAACTACATATGCATCGGTATCAACAAAGGGGTAGTGGAGTTTAACTGCAGCAAGCCAGCTTTGACTCAGTGCCTAACCTGAACTACGACCGCAAGCAACTCTTTTGAGGTGGCGCACACGAGTCCACATATTCACCATATCAATACACCACTATGGATCCGCTCCCGTCTCCCTACGAGAAGGCCATCCATAGCACTCACGCTTATCTTGCAAGTTCTAGAGTATCCACTTCAAGTTATCTATGAACTATATAGGCAACCAAGCAGTCCTTTAATGCGGACGCGGCTATTCGAATAGATGATGTTAACCCTGCAGGGGTGTACTTCTTCACACACGCTCTCACCACTTACCGACGTTTACACGACAAGTACTCGACAACCTTCAAGCGGAAGCCCAACGAGGGTGTCGGCCATGGCCTACCTAAACACTCAAGTCTCTAGTCCAGGTTTATCGCCTATCTAGGTTCCATCTGTAGGGAGTCCGGCCGAGGTTTCCACATACGGCCCTGAACGATGTGTACAGGGTTCCGAGACACCAAACGGACGCCCGGCATGCCCGGCCACGGTGTATCTACCGCATCATAGCCCACCCCTAGGGTCAGCACTACACACAGCCGCCAACACATATCCTATAAACACCAGAAACTAGTTGCAACTCCTGGACAGAGGACTAGAGTGGTTAAGAAGCCGAGAGGGTCCATTGGTTTCGGGCCCAATGCATGGTAGTAGCTGGTTCTTAAATCACATATACAGATCTCGGTGCTTAAGGACGGTTCCAATGAAACAACCCACCATGTACTCCTACATGGCCTCTCATCGATACCTTTACCAAATCGTGTTCAACACACTTAGCTCACACACATTAGGACATGTTCATCACTGTTCCAATTCATCCCCGATGAAGCAGACCTGACACAACTCTAAGCATAGTAGGCATGACAAACAAGCATGAATGAGTAGGCACATCAGGGCTCAAACAACAACTACTAATGCTAGTGGGTTTCATCTATTTACTATGGCAATGACAGGTCATGCAAAGGATAAAGGGGTTCAGCTACCGCAGCAAGTAACAGATGAATCGTTGTTGTCCTAATGCAGTAAAAGAGAGCAGGAGCGAGAGAGTGGGATTGTTTCAGAATGAACAAGGGGGTTTTGCTTGCCTGGCACTTCTGAAGATAGTATAACTCTTCATCGGTGTCATCGATCACATCATCGAAGTAACGTCTACTGAGAGGGGACAATCACCGGCAAACACAAAAGAACCAACATTCACTGCAATGCACAATCAAATGAATGCCATGTCATGTTAAGGAACTAAATTGACCTAATGCAGCAGTAAGCCAAGTTAATTGAAGTGGAATTCAAACAGGGTTAAACTCCAACTTCAAATGCTAGTTCATAAATTGCAGTAATCATGATTTATCCTATTCAGTGAGGTTAACTTGTTCAATCATACATCAAAGTGGCATAAATAGATTCTTCATATTTTTCTGATCCTTTTTCATATATAATTTATTTCATTCTGAGCTACGTTTGAATTTCTATGATTTCTGGAAGTTTAAAACATTTTCTGGAATTTCCTGAAAAAACATAAATCTAGAAAATGCTTTACTGCGTCATCATGACATAGGTGTGACGTCAGCAGGTCAACTGGGTCCGCCAGGTCAAACCTGACCAGTGGGACCCACTGGTCAGTGACTAAGTCCACTAACTGAGTTAGTTAGTGTTAAACTAACCCTAACCAGGCTGTTAGCAGGGCGGGGCCCTCATGTCATTAACTTGTTTAGTTGTCTAAATTAGTTAGTTCTAATTAATCTAGAGTTAACTAATCAGGGGCTTGGGCCCACACGTCAGGACGCAGGGGAGGTTAAACAGGGGTCAAACCCTGCTGGCGTTGAGTCGCCGGCGAGGCCGAAACGGCGGAGGGGCTCGGATTTTGCCCTCCGGCGACCAAATTAGCGGCCGAGACCACCAATGCGAAGCCCAGGCTCTCGCGCATCCAATGGAACACGCAGGAGACCGTGGGATGGCTGCAGGAGACGACGGCGTCAAGGTCAGTGACGGTCGGAGCACGGGCTAGACCGGCGCGACGCTACGGTGTACGGGAGAGAGAGATGAGCAGTGATATGGCTTCCTGGGAGCACGCTGAGCACGATGGAACGCACGTCCGCGAGCTGTAGCGACTATGGCCACGGCGACGCCATGGCCGGCAGGGCGAAGCTCTCGGGCGCGGTGGCTAGGTTAGCTAGGGGAGGCAAATGTGCTTGGGGAGAGAGGGGAAAAACGGCGAGGCTCACTAGGAGGTCGAAGTGCAGCTCAGTGGGCTCGGGGTCGACCTGGAAGCGGCGAATTTGTCGATGGCGTCCGGCGGTCGTGCTCAGGGAAGACGACTCGTGGCGGCGATGTGGGGCTCCCACGGTGGCATGGCTCGGGGTGGAAGAAAGAGGGGGTCGAGGCGGAGCCTCTGAGCGTGTTGGCGAGGCGAGGCAGTGGCTGTGGCCACGACAACAGCGAGCGGGGGCAACGACGGCGCTCGGCGCAGGTGAGAGAGAGAAGCAGAGGAGGGGAGAGTGCTCGAGGGGGAGAGAGGAGAGCTGCAGGCGGTCGAGGGGGAGTGTGTGGCGCTCGGGGACACCTCCAGTAGCGGCAAGCAGGCAAGAGGTGGCCGTGCGCGTGCCGGCGTGCGGTGGCCACACACCTCGGTCCTTCTGGCAGAGGAAGGAGAAGACACGGGAGCCCCTTGTGGGCTGGGCCGCCAGCTGTGCCACCAGGTGGGCTGGAAGGACGGGTAAGTTGGCCCAGGTAGTTCTCTCTCCCTCTCTGATTCCATTTTGTTTTTCTTTTCCTATTTTCTTTCCTTTGTTCTGATTTAGTTTAGCCACTAAATCAGTTTAATAAATTCTGTAGGTTATTATATGGCTTGCTAAAATATATACAAAGCCACTCACAAACTTCGAGAATTATTGGAGTTATATTTAATATATATTAAATATAAATCCAAAGCAAATAATTATTGAGTTAATTCAAATTGCCAAAATAAATGTTTCTGAGCTCCTAAAAATATTGGTTGGAATTTTCACTCTGGCCAATATTATTAGAGAAAAACAGGAACATTTTCTTGGGCCAAATTGAAGCAATTTTTATCTTGATCATTTTCAAAATGATTCTGAGGCTTTCACAAGTCCCCATTTCAAATTCATTGAATTTTAACCATGATGCACACATTACTAGCTAGCCCAGAGCAAACCAGAAATAGGGATGTGACAGGTTTTGAGATGAGATGGTGCTGATGAAGATGTTGATGGAGATTGCCCTCTCCCAATGAGAGGAGCGTTGGTGATGACGATGGCGATGATTTCCCCCTCTGGGAGGGAAGTTTCCCCAGCAGAACAGCCCCTCCAGAACCCTAGATTGGTTCCGCCAAGGTTCCACGTCGTGGCGGCGGAGTTTCATCCGAGAAGATGGCTTATGATTTTTTTCCATCGAAAGAGTCCATATAGCAGAAGATGGTCACCGGAGGGCCACCAGGGGGCCCACGAGGTAGGGGGCGCGCCCCCACCCTCGTGGGCGGGGTGTGCCCCCCTGGTGAAGTTCTTGCGGTCAATGTTTTTCATATATTTGGAAAACATCATCCATGAAGTTTTAGGACTTTTGGAGCTGTGTAGAATAGGTCTCTAATATTTGCTCCTTTTCCAGCCAGAATCCCAGCTGCCGGCATTCTCCCTCTTTATGTAAACCTTGTAAAATAAGAGAGAATAAGCATAAGTATTGTGACATAATGTGTAATAACAGCCCATAATGCAATAAATATTGATATAAAAGCATGATGCAAAATGGACGTATCAGGGGGGTAGGGTGCACCCCCCCACCCTCGAGGACGGCCCAGGACTCTACTGGCCCGACTCTTTTACTCCCGGAGCTTCTTTTGGTCCATAAAAAATCATCAAAAAATGGCACGTAATTGGACTCCGCTTGGTATTCCTTTTCTATAGAACACAAAAAAAAAGGAAAAATACAGAAACTGGCACTAGGCTCTAGGTTAATAGGTTAGTCCCAAATATCATATAAAATAGCATATAAATGCATATAAAACATCCAAGATGGATAATATAATAGCATGGAACAATAAAAAATTATAGATACGTTGGAGACATATCAAGCATCCCCAAGCTTAATTCCTGCTCATCCTCGAGTAGGTAAATGATAAAAATAGAATTTTTTTGATGTGGAATGCTACCTAACATAATTTTCAATGTAATTTTCTTTATTGTGGCATGAATGTTAAGATCCAAAAGATCCAAGACAAAAGTTTAATATTGACATAAAAATAATAATACTTCAAGCATGCTAACCAAGCAATTATGTCCTATCAAAATAACATAGCAAAAGAAATATTATCCCTACAAAATCATATAGTTTGGCCATGCTTCATTTTCATCACACAAAATGCTCCCATCATGCACAACCCCAATGACAAGCCAAGCAATTGTTTCATACTTAGCCTTTTAAAACTCTTTAAACTTTCACGCAATATATGAGCGCGAGCCATGGACATAGCACTGGGTGGAATAGAATATGATGATGGAGGTTGTGTGAGAAGAAAAAAAAGGAGAAAGTCTCACATTGACGCGGCTAATCAACGGGCTATGGAGATGCCATCAATTAATGTCAATGCAAGGAGCAGGGATTGCCATGCAACGGATACACTAGAGCTATACATATATGAAAGCTCAACAAAAGAAACTAAGTGGGTGTGCATCCAACTTGCTTGCTCACGAAGACCTAGGGCATCTTGAGGAAGGCAATCATTGGAATATACAAGCCAAGTTCTATAATGAAAAATTCCCACTAGTATATGAAAGTGACAAAATAATAGACTCTATCATGAAGATCATGGTGCTACTTTGAAGCACAAGTGTGGAAAAAGGGTAGTAACATTTCCCCTTCTCTCTTTTTCTCTCATTTTTTATTTGGGCCTTTTTCTCTTTTTTATGGCATCTTCTTTTTAGCTTCTTTGGCCTCTTTTATATTTTTATATTTTTATATTTCGTCCGGAATCTCATCCCAACTTGTGGGGGAATCATAGTTTCCATTATCCTTTCCTCACATGGGACGATTCTCTAATAATGAAAATCATCACACTTTTATTTACTTACAACTCAAGATTTACAACTCGATACTTAGAACAAAATATGACTCTATGTGAATGCCTCTGGCGGTGTACCTGGATGAGCAATGAATCAAGAGTAACATGTATGAAGGAATTATGAAGGTGGTTTTGCCACAAATACGATGTCAACTTCATGATCATGCAAAGCAATATGACAATGATGGACCGTGTCATAATAAACGGAATGGTGGAAAGCTGCACGGCAATATATCTCGGAATGGCAATGGAAATGTCATAATAGGTAGGTATGGTGGCTATTTTGAGGAAGATAATGGTGGGTGTATATTACCATCGAAAGTTGCGCGACACAAGAGAGGTTAGCAATGGTGGAAGGGTGAGAGTGCATATAATCCATGGACTCAACATTAGTCATAAAGAACTCTCATACTTATTGCAAAAATCTATTAGTTATCGAAACGAAGTACTACACGCATGCTCCTAGGGGGATAGAATGGTAGGAAAAGCCCATTGCTCATCCCCGACCGCCACTCATAAGGAAGAAAATGAAAAAAAAATCATGCTCTGACTTCATCACATAACGGTTCACCGTACGTGCATGCTATGGGAATCAAAAACTTTAACACAAGCATCTCTTAAATTCACAACTACTCAACTAGCATGACTCTAATATCACCATCTTCATATCTCAAAACAATCATCAAGTATCAAATTTTTCATAGTATTCAATGCACTTTATATGAAAGTTTTTATTATACCCATCTTGGGTGCCTATCATATTAAGACTAATCTTATAGCCAAAGCAAATTACCATGCTGTTCTAAAAGACACTCAAAATAATATAAGTGAAGCATGATAGTTCATCTATTTCATCAAAATAAAACCACCGCCGTGCTCTAAAAAGATATAAGTAAAACACTAGAGCAAATGACAAACTACTCCGAAAGATATAAGTGAAGATCAATGAGTAGTTGAATAAATATGAAATTATGTGAAGACTCTCTAACATTTAATAATTTCAGATCTTGGGATATTATTCAAACAGAAAGCAAAATAAAATAAAATAAAATGATGCTCCAAGCAAAACACATATCATGTGGTGAATAAAAATATAGCTCCAAGTAAAGTTACGGATAGACGAAGACGAAAGTGGGGATGCCATCCGGGGCATCCCCAAGCTTAGGCTCTTGGTTGTCCTTTAATATTACCTTGGGGTGCCTTGGGTATCCCCAAGCTTAGGCTCTTGCCACTCCTTATTACATATTCCATCGAATCTTTACCCAAAACTTGAAAACTTCACAACACAAAACTCAACAGAAAACTCGTAAGCTCCGTTAGTTTTAGAAAATGAAATCACCACTTTTGGTACTGTTGTGAACTCATTCTTTATTTATATTGGTGTAATATCTACTGTAATCCAACTTTCTATGGTTCATACCCTCCGATACTACTCATAGATTCATCAGAATAAGCAAACAACACAATGAAAACAGAATCTGTCAAAAACAGAACAATCTATAGTAATCAGGAGATTTCGAATACTTATTTAACTCCAAAAATTCTAAAAACTTAGGAAGACCAGGAAAATTTGTATATTGATCTACTGCAGCTGGAATTGTTATTTTATTGCTCTTTGGTAAAAAGTGAAAATTATTTTTGTGAGCGCAAACTTTCTGCTTTTATCAGCAAGATCAAACAATAATCACCCAAGAAGATCCTAAATGCTTTACTTGGCACAAACACTTATTAAAACATAAAAAACACAATCATAACAGAGGATAGATGAATTATTTATTACTAAACAGGAAATAAAATAAAATTGGGCTGCCTCCCAACAAGCGCTATCGTTTAACACCCCAGCTAGGCATGATGATTTCAATGATGCTCACATAAAAGATAAGAATTGAATCATAAAGAGAGCATCATGAAGAATATGACTAGCACATTTAAGTCTAACCCACTTCCTATGCATAGGGATTTTGTGAGAAAACAAGTTATTGGAACAATAGTCAACTAGCATAGGAAGGCAAAACAAGCATAGCTTTAAAACTTTAAGCACGTAGAGAGAAAACTTGGTATTATTGCAATTCCTACAAGAATATATTTCTCCCTCATAATAATTTTCAGTAGCATCATGAATGAATTCACCAATATAACCATCACATAAAGCATTATTTTCATGAGCCACAAGCATAGAATTTTTATTACTCTCCACATAAGCAAAATTCTTCTCATGAATAGAAGTGGGAGCAAACTCAGCAAAAGAACTATCATGTGAGGCATAATCCAATTGAAAATTAAAATCATGATGACAAGTTTCATGGTTATCATTAATCTCTATAGCATACATGTCATCACAATAATCATCATAGAAAGCAACTTTGTTCTCATAATCAATTGGAACCTCTGCTGAAATAGTGGATTCATCACTAAATAAAGTCATGACCTCTCCAAATCCACTTTCATAAGTATCACATTAAGATTCAACACCCTCCAAAATAGTAGGATCATTACTTCCTAAAGTTGACACTCATCCAAACCCACTTTCATCAATCTTTCCCTAATAATAAAGCACGGGTTGAGTCAGTCGGGTTCACCGTCGCGCCCTTTTTGCAAAGAAGTCCCTACTATTTTTTATTCAACCCGCAGTCCTGGGCGAGTTAAGAAAAAAAATGTTCGATATTATTTTTATTTTTGGGCTGTAGATCTAGCGGCGGCACTCCCGATCCGATCGGGAGCAGGACGATGACGGCGAGCGCATGAACGGCGCCGGCGGCACGCTGCTCGGACGAGAGGAGGCGTGGAGGCAGGGTCGTACTCGCGTGTTCACCCGTAGTTAACGCGGACACAGCGGCCTCCATGGCGGCTCGGGTCGATGTAGGAGGACGAGGGGAGGAGCTCGTGAGGCCCGACACCGGGAATGGAGCGGAAGTGGCTGGATCTGGCGATTCTGAAGGGGCTACAGCGACGAGCGGCTCCATGGGCGGCGACCTGCGCGGTTCAAGCGGCGGCTTCCATTTTATGCATGGGTTGATCCCTCCCCTGGATACTGTCAAGGTTTGCATTGCAATGGAGCATTGCATCATTTTGCTTTAATTATTTAAACTGCCTAAATGGTACAAGTTGATTGTAGGTATGAGCAATCTGGTTTCCCCTTTTATTGTTCTATACGAGGATGATGCAGATGCCTTTTGGTGTTTTGAGATGCTACTGAGAAGGATGGTAATTTGTATCTATGTCAAACTATACTGGCATATGTTAGGTTGGTATTTTTGCATGACTTAATGCATGATATAAATTTTGTGGCATCTCAGCGTGATAATTTTCAGCTCGAGGGACCAACAGGAGTTATGAAGCGGTTGGAAGCATTGTGGAAGATCATGGAATTGACAGATACAGAAGTAACAAACTGGTAAGGATAAAACAGGCAAATCGAGTCCTAATTTTCTTTTGGAAATTCACATGATACGGTTCTATGTTTGAGGCTTCAACAGACTACGCATGCCTCAAGATTTGAGGTGTGAGTATGTGACTTGATTTTCTGTGTTGTTACAGTTAATCGGTAATGGATAAATCAAATTTTGTTATGTATATTGGTAAAACTAATTAAGTTAAAATTTTCTTATTTATGGCTTATAATTTCTTACTCCAAAAGCATATTTGTGTATGTTTAATAGATTTTCACAGGGATATAAGACTAGAAGTGTGGATGTTTGTCAATTTTCAGAGGGAAATAAGCAACAGAATACACATGAAATCATGGCTGCATTGGGAAATTTTGGATGTTACCCATGCTCATGCATGATGGTAGTTGTTGCGAAGCTCATCTTAGCAATCCATCATGAATCATCCCAGCACAACAAGTTGTCTATTTAGTTCATTACAAACACTAGTATCACAGGGATAATGGAGGTAAATCAAAGCTTAATGCTGAATCCTTGGTACCTCCTCCATGTTATGATGTTAGGACAAGAAAACAACCCAAGAGGCACCAAACCATTTATGCTCAGCTAGCTTCAGATTTTTGTTTTTGCACAATTAAGATGACAAGTTTGCAGACATATGGTACTAGGTAGCTAATTTTAATCCCATTACAATGTAATAGATAGCTTCCTGAGCATACATGCGTCATTGCTCCATGTTTTTACACCAGCAAGTGGCACATTTCGAACTAACCTTCCCTTTTGCCGGGCTGACAAAGTTGAGTTTTTTTACAATTTTTCTAAGGAGTCTGCATATATATGCTCTGCGTGTGCTCGCCCTCTGCTCAGACACCGTCAAGGCTCTCGACCTCAGCCAACAATCTGTCGAAGATAAAGTGGCAGCCACCAACTTGTGGTTTCTCAGCGTGCGCTCCTTCTTCCGGTTACACAGCGACCACGACAAGATGACGGTTGTGGTCTCGGCTTTTAGGATGGAGGCCTTTAGCTACAGTTTCTCATGGACGAACTGCCGACGCAACATTCCTTGCTTCAATTTCTTTGTCGTAGAAGCTGAAAGTATATGTTCTGAATTTATATTATCGAGTGTGTATGAGTACTGATTTAGAGTATGTTGGTCACTTGTGTTCTGAAGCTTTTTGCTGTATTGTGGTCTCGGCTTTTAGGATGGAGGCCTTCAACTGCATTTTCTCATGGACGAACTGACCAACACAACATTCCTTGCTTCAATTTCTTTGTCGTAGAAGCTAAAAGTATATGGTCTGAATTTATATTCTAGAGAGTCTGTGTATGAGAACTGATTCAGAATATGTTGGTCATTTGCGTGGTAAAGCTTTTTGTTGTATGATTTCTATGGGAGAGAATGATACACGAGCCAGTAATAATACAACTAAAGTTTGTGAACATATCATTACAAAATTGTTGGCTAGATAATGTATGCATCCTACTATGATCATTTTCTTTGTAGCTATACACTTATTTAGAATACTGTACAATTTTTTCTATAGCTCATTTTGTTAGGAATGATAGTAAAACGAGGAATGTTTTTCTACTTGTCGATCTTCTATCCGCTATCCACCCCGTTTCGCTCATGTTCCCACTTTGAAAGAATGGATGAGGCATTTGGATTTTTTTTTCTCCCGTTGCAACGCACGAACATGTGTGCTAGTATAATCATCATAAATAGGAGGCATGCTTTCATCATAATAAATATTCTCATCAAAACTTGGAGGACTAAAAATATCATATTCATCAAACATAGCATCCCCAACCTTATGGCTTTGCATATCATTAGCATCATGGATATTCAAAGAATTCATACTAACAACATTGCAATCATGCTCATCATTCAAAGATTTAGTGCCAAACATTTTAATGTGTTCTTCTTCTAACACTTTGGCACAATTTTCCTTTCCATCATTTTCACGAAAGATATTAAAAAGACGAAGCATATGAGGTACCCTCAATTCCATTTTTTGTAGTTTTCTTTTATAGACTAAACTAGTGATAAAACAAGAAACAAAAAGATTTGATTGCAAGATCTAAAAATATACCTTCAAGCACTCACCTCCCCGGCAACAGTGCCAGAAAAGAGCTTGATGTCTACTACACAACCTTCTTCTTGTAGAGGTTGTTGGGCCTCCAAGTGCTGAGGATTGTAGGACAGTAGCAAATTTCCCTCAAGTGGATGACCTAAGGTTTATCAATCCGTGGGAGGTGTAGGATGAAGATGGTCTCTCTCAAACAACCCTGCAACCAAATAGCAAAGAGTCTCTTGTGTCCCCAACACACCCAATACAATGGTAAATTGTATAGGTGCACTAGTTCGGCGAAGAGATGGTGATACAAGTGCAATATGGATGGTAGATATAGGTTTTTGTAATCTGAAAATATAAAAACAGCAAGGTAAGTAATGATAAAAGTGGGCGAAAATGGTATTGCAATCCTAGGAAACAAGGCCTAGTGTTCATACTTTCACTAGTGCAAGTTCTCTCAACAATAATTACATAATTGAATCATATAACTATCCCTCAACATGCAACAAAGAGTCACTCCAAAGTCACTAATAGCGGAGAACAAACGAAGAGATTATTGTAGGGTATGAAACCACCTCAAAGTTATCCTTTCTGATCGATCTATTCAAGAGTCTGTAGTACAATAACACAAAGCTATTCTTTCCGTTCGACCTATCCTAGAGTTCGTACTAGAATAACACCTTAAGACACAAATCAACCAAAACCCTAATGTCACCTAGATACTCCAATGTCACCTCAAGTATCCGTGGGTATGATTATACGACATGCATCACACAATCTCAGATTCATCTATTTAACCAACACAAAGAACTTCAAAGAGTGACCCAAAGTTTCTATCGGAGAGTCAAGACGAAAACGTGTGCCAACCCCTATGCATAAGTTCACGAGGTCACAAAACCCACAAGTTGATCACCAAAACATACATCAAGTGGATCATGTGAATATCCAATTGTCACCACAGGTAAGCACATGCAAGACATACATCAAGTGTTCTCAAATCCTTAAAGACCCAATCCGATAAGATAACTTCAAAGGGAAAACTCAATCCATTACAAGAGAGTAGAGGGGAAGAAATATCAAAGATCTGTCGGCGTCCTGGGAACGGGGGTCCCCAGACTTGCCTGCCTGTAGCCCGCGGCGTGGCGCCGTCAACGGCCCCGTACGGCCCATCTTCACCAGCAAACACTCAAGACCTTTGCAAGGGGCCGAGCCTCACGAGGCGGACAATGCAAGACCTCCTCGGGGGCGGCCTCACCAGGATGGCTCGCGAGGGGCGAAGAGATCAAGGCAAGGGGCACCTCGCGAGGTCCCTGTGACGCAAGCCATGACGACCAAGGCCAGGCAGGCACCAGGCGGGCGCCAGCGTGCGCAGTGTCCTCGTTTCCTCTTTGGTACTAAAGAGGCAAGCACATGCGAGGAGTCCCGAGGCAGCAGGCAAAGGTTTCCATATCAGTGTAGCGAGACCAAGACTGGCAGGACAACAAGACGGAGGTCACCGTGGAGCCCAGGACGGCGTCACCACCAGAGCCTTTGGCAGGCGAAGACCATCTTTTGTCAGGATAGCTTGTACTAGATGTCCCCTTCAAATTGGCCGTTGTGGGATCCCTTCTCGCCTAATATTTGGGAAGAGGACCCGGGCCTCTATATATAGGGCTAGCCTCCACCGTAGGGAGACATCTCATCTTGGACCAGATCCATTACACCAAGGCCACCACACAAACTCGCCAAGCACAAGAGCACCTCTCCTTATGAGGTTGTTCTTCCCTTGTAACTGTTCATCATCAGCCCAAGAGGCAATCCACCACACCACACTGGAGTAGGGTATCACACCACATCGGTGGCCCGAACCAGTATAAATCTTGTGTCCCTTTGTTCTGCAAGTTCGACGCGCTGAGCCTTGAGACCGGGATGAGGGCATGGGCTAGAGGGAGGAGAGATCTTCCGCGCCCCTAGTGTTTGAACCTTAAGGGTTTTGCCGGAACCCAAAATCCGACATTTGGCGCACCAGGTAGGCGCGCGCTGAAGCTTTCCTTCCGCTGATCCGCGTCCCACTGCTCCATTGCATCCATTTCAGACACACGTCGAGCCCGTGCCGAGCGCCGGGCCGCCCTCGCCGCCTGTGTCGCTCAGACAGCCCCTGTCGGTGGGCCTCCCCGCCGTTCTCCATCTCCTGTTGCCAACGCCGCTACCGGCAGCAAACGAGCAGCAAGCGTCCTCACTGCACCCCTCCATGCGGCGGGATGACCGCACCGCCACCCTGTCGCTGACTCTGGCCGGCTCATCATCTCACGCTCACCGCACACCCACAGACGCGCATGCTGCGCTGCTCATGGCGCGCGAGCTCCTGCACTACCGCCCGGTCGACGACCTCTATGAGGACTGGTTAGACCACATCGCCGAGCTCGTCACTACCGCTGGAGGCTCTCTTGCACCATCCCTCTCGCTGCCTCGCCCACCCCCAGCCGCGGGCGATGTAGCTCACGGAGTGCCTCCTCCGCCTCCGCATCAAGACGGCGCCCTTGCCTTGAGATGCACAGCTCACGGAGCGCCACCACCCTCTCCGTGTCAAGACGGTGTCCTCGCCCCAAGACACACGGTCCCATGGCGTGATCCGCAACGCCATTTGCCCTCGCACGAAGAAGAAACTACCAAGAGGTTCCCCGGCCGCAAGAAAATGCTCCAGCGCTCCGGGCGCCACGACAAGACTGCGTGCCGCTTGGGGCGGTGGTGCGCGGACATCAAGGGCAGGCTCCGCCCCTGCAGAGGGCCCTAGTGGCCACCGCAGGCTGCCGCGCCTTCGCTCCCGAGCTTCACACCGTTGTTTTGCCAGGCAAGTTCAAGCCGGATCTGCCTCCCCGCTACGACGGCACTCCTGACCCCGCGGAGTTCCTGAAGCTCTACGAGCTGATCATCAAGGTGGCCAACGGCAACGAAAAGGTCATGGCGAACTGGTTTCCCATGGCTCTCAAGGATGACGCCCGCTCATGGCTCCTGAACCTGCCCGTGGGATCGATCTCCTCCTGGGGTGAGATGTGCGACCGCTTCATCGCCAACTTCCAGGGCACTTGCGACCGTCCTTCGGCCGCGGGTGACCTGCGCCACATCAAGCAACAGCAGGGAGAGACCCTGCAGAAGTACACCCAGCGCTTCAACAATGTCCGCCTCAAGATCCCCAAGGTGACGGACGAATCCATCAACTCGGCGTTTTCCGATGGCGTTTGTGACGTCAAGATGAAGGAGGAGCTCGCCATCCACGAGGAGTTGTGCACAACTTTGGAGCTGTTCAACATAGCGACCAAGTGCGCAAGAGCTGAGGAAGGGTGGCTCTCCCTCCTCGAGCTCCCTGCTGCCAACCCAGAAGAGAAGAAGGCCAAGGTCAAGGACGTGAAGCACAAGGGAGTGGCCGTACTCATGACAGAGCCGGAGATGAAGCGTGGTCGGGACCACCCCAAGTCGTCCAAGGGCAGCCGTCCATTCTGCGCCTTCCACAATGTACACAGCCACAACACGAACGATTGTCAAGAGCTCAGGGCCATCCGAGATGGACACTTCGGTCGACGCCCCGAGCGCAACGACCAGGGTTACGGCCGAGGAGGAGGACAAGGCGGAGGACGCTGGGACGACCACGGCCCACGCCAGGAGTGGCGTGACCGGCCTCGTGAGGACCACTAGCAGGAACAACCTCGTGAGGGTGCCTGGCATGACCAGCCGCACGAGGACCGTCCTCAGGGCAATCCTGGTCTTCCTCCACTGCCGCCACCACCAAGAAGAAACGACGACCACCATCAGGACGAGGGGGCTGGTGGCTTCCAGGAACAGCGCGCAATCGCTTACATCTTGGGTGGTCCTTAGGCCCCGGCTTCCCAACGCATCTTCAAGTAGTTCTGTCGCGAGGTGAATGCAGCCCTCCACAGGCTCGAGGCCACGCGCCCGCTTAGGTGGTCCAACTACGCCATCACCTTCAGCTTGGCGGACCAAATCAAGTGCGCGGAGACCGCCGGCGTCCTCCCGATGCTCTATTCACCTGTCATCACCAATGTCCAATTCACCAAGACCCTCATCAACGGCGGCGCGGGGCTCAGTGTCCAGCCATACGATCAGCTTCAGCCCACCAAGCCTTTCCCAGGAGTGAACGATGGCTCCACCACCCCGATAGGGCAAGTTTGCCTCCCTGTCACCTTCGGTCAGGGCGACAACTACCACACCGAGCTCGTCGACTTCGACGTTGCTCACATCCGTCTGCCGTACAATGCCATCCTCGAGTATCCGGCCCTGGCCAAGTTCATGGCAATGACCCACCGTGGCTACAACATCCTCAAGATGCCAAGAAGCGGGGAAATCATCATAGTCCCCTGCGAAGAAAGATACGCGGTGTGCTCCCTCGAGCGCGCCTTCCAAGCTGAAGCAATCGAAGACCCTGACAGCAAGGGTGCGCACCCTCCTAAGGCCACCCCCAAGAAGACGAAGCAGCTACTCTGCACAAGGCCTCAGGGGAGCGGCAACTCTAGCGGTGCCAGATCAGGATCGGCGCCCGCACCCGGGGCGCCTCCCTCCCTTGCATAGGAAGGCGCGCCCGGCGCCCTCCTCGGGCAGGGCTCGAGGGCTCTCTTCTGGAGGGCCTCAGACCTGGCCAACATCACGAGGGAGGCGCTCGGGCACCACATGGAGGCGTGCTTCGCGGCACGTTTCCCTTAGGAGGGCACCGGGCGAGGAGCGCCTGGCGCTCAGGAGTGTTGGGGAACGTTGCAGAAAATTAAAATTTTTCCTACGGTTTCACCAAGATCCATCTATGAGTTCATCTAAGCAACGAGTCTAGGGAGAGAGTTTGCATCTACATACCACTTGTAGATCGCGTGCGGAAGCTTGCAAGGTGATGATGTAGTCGTACTCGACGTGATCCAAATCACCGATGACCAGCGCCGAACGGACGGCACCTCCGCGTTCAACACACGTACGGGACGGGAGACGTCTCCTCCTTCTTGATCCAGCAAGGGGGAAGGAGAGGTTGATGAAGATCCAGCAACACGACGGCGTGGTGGTGGATGCAGGGCGTCACAGCAGCAGGGCTTCGCCGAGACTACGAGGGAGAGACGTAACGGGGGGAGGTGGAGGCGCCAGGGGCTGGTGTGTGAAGTCCCTCCTCCACCCCACTATATATAGGGGTGCCAAGGGGGGGCGCCGGCCCTAGTAGATGAGATCTACTAGGGGGGCGGCGGCCTAGGGGAGGTTTCCCTCCCCCCCAAGGCACCTAGGGGTGCCTTCCACCACTAGGACTCCTCCTAGGGGGAAACCCTAGGCGCATGGGCCTATAGGGGCTGGTGCCCTTGGCCCATGATGGCCAAGGCGCACCCCCTACAGCCCATGTGGCCCCCCGGGACAGGTGGCCCCACCCGGTGGACCCCCGGGACCCTTCCGGTGGTCCTGGTACAATACCGATAACCCTGAAACTTGTCCCGATGCCCGAAATAGCACTTCCTATATATAATTCTTTACCTCCGGACCATTCCGGAACTCCTCGTGACGTCCGGGATCTCATCCGGGACTCCGAACAACATTCGGGTTTCTGCATATACATATCTTCATAACCCTAGCGTCACCGAACCTTAAGTGTGTAGACCCTACGGGTTCGGGAGACATGCAGACATGACCGAGACGCTCTCAGTCAATAACCATCAGCGGGATCTGGATACCCATGATGGCTCCCACATGCTCCTCAATGTTGTCATCGGATGAACCACGATGTCGAGGATTCGATCAAACCCTGTATGCAATTCCCTTTGTCAATCGGTACGTTACTTGCCCGAGACTCGATCGTCGGTATCCCAATACCTTGTTCAGTCTCGTTACCGGCAAGTCACTTTACTCGTACCGTAATGCATGATCCCGTGTCCAACACCTTGGTCACATTGAGCTCATTATGATGATGCATTACCGAGTGGGCCCAGAGATACCTCTCCGTCATACGGAGTGACAAATCCCAGTCTCAATCCGTGTCAACCCAACAGCTACTTTCGGAGATACCTATAATGCACCTTTATAGTCACCCAGTTACGTTGTGACGTTCGATACACCCAAGGCACTCTTACGGTATCCGGGAGTTACACGATCTCATGGTCGAAGGAAGAGATACTTGACACTTGCAAAGCTCTAGCAAAACGAACTACACGATCTTTTATGCTATGCTTAGGATTGGGTCTTGTCCATCACATCATTCTCCTAATGATGTGATCCCGTTATCAACGACATCCAATGTCCATAGTCAGGAAACCATGACTATCTGTTGATCACAACGAGCTGGTCAACTAGAGGCTTACCAGGGACATAGTGTGGTCTAAGTATTCACACGTGTATTACGATTTCCGGATAATACAGTTATAGCATGAATAAAAGACAATTATCATGAACAATGAAATATAATAATACTTTTATTATTGCCTCTAGGGCATATTTCCAACAGTCTCCCACTTGCACTAGAGTCACCAATCTAGTTACATTGTGATGAATCGAACACCCATAGAGTTCTGGTGTTGATCATGTTTTGCACGCGAGAGAGGTTTAGTCAGCGGATCTGCGACATTCAGATCCGTGTGCACTTTGCAAATCTCTATGTCTCCATCTTGAACATTTTCACGGATGGAGTTGAAACGACGCTTGATGTGCCTGGTCTTCTTGTGAAACCTGGGCTCCTTTGCGAGGGCAATAGCTCCAGTGTTGTCACAGAAGAGTTTGATCGGCCCCGACGCATTGGGTATGACTCCTAGGTCGGTGATGAACTCCTTCACCCAAATCGCTTCATGTGCTGCCTCCGAGGCTGCCATGTACTGCGCTTCACACGTAGATCCCGCCACGACGCTCTGCTTGCAGCTGCACCAGCTTACTGCTCCACCATTCAACATATACACGTATCTGGTTTGTGACTTAGAGTCATCCAGATCTGAGTCGAAGCTAGCGTCGACGTAACCCTTTACGATGAGCTCTTCGTCTCCTCCATAAACGAGAAACATGTCCTTTGACCTTTTTAGGTACTTCAGGATATTCTTGACCGCTGTCCAGTGTTCCTTGCCGGGATTACTTTGGTATCTTGCTACCAAACTTACGGCAAGGTTTACATCGGGTCTGGTACACAGCATGGCATACATAATAGATCCTATGGCTGAAGCATAGGGGATGACACTCATCTCTTCTTTATCTTTTGCCGTGGTCGGTGACTGAGCTGAGCTCAGTCTCATACCTTGTAACACAGGCAAGAACCCCTTCTTGGACTGATCCATTCTGAATCTCTTCAAAATCTTATCAAGGTATGTGCTTTGTGAAAGACCTATGAGGCGTCTCGATCTATCTCTATAGATATTGATGCCTAATATATAAGCAGCTTCTCCAAGGTCCTTCATTAAAAAACACTTATTCAAGTAGGCCTTAATGCTGTCCAGAAATTCTATATTATTTCCCATCAGGAGTATGTCATCTACATACAATATGAGAAATGCTACAGAGCTCCCACTCACTTTCTTGTAAACGCAGGCTTCTCCATAAGTCTGCATAAACCCAAACGCTTTGATCATCTCATCAAAGCGAATGTTCCAACTCCGAGATGCTTGCACCAGTCCATAAATGGATCGCTGGAGCTTGCATACTTTGTTAGCGTTCCGAGGATCGACAAAACCTTCCGGGTGCATCATATATAGTTCTTCCTTAAGATGCCCGTTAAGGAATGCCGTTTTGACGTCCATCTGCCATATCTCATAATCATAGTATGCGGCGATTGCTAACATGATTCGGACGGACTTCAGCTTCGCTACGGGAGAGAAAGTCTCGTCGTAGTCAATCCCTTGAACCTGTCGATAACCCTTAGCGACAAGTCGAGCCTTATAGATGGTAACATTACCATCCGCGTCCGTCTTCTTCTTAAATATCCATTTATTTTCTATCGCTCGCCGATCATCGGGCAAGTCTGTCAAAGTCCATACTTTGGTTTCATACATGGATTCTATCTCGGATTTCATGGCTTCAAGCCATTTGTTGGAATCCGGGCCCGCCATCACTTCTTCATAGTTCGAAGGTTCATTGTTGTCTAACAACATGATTTCCAGGACAGGGTTGCCGTACCACTCTGGTGCGGAACGTGTCCTAGTGGACCTACGAAGTTCAGAAGTAACTTGATCCGAAGTACCTTGATCATTATCATTGTTTTCCTCTTCAGTTGGTGTGGGCATCACAGGAACGGTTTCCTGTGCTGCGTCACTATCCCGCTCGAGAGGTAGTACTTCATCGAGTTCTACTTTCCTCCCACTTACTTCTTTCGAGAGAAACTCTTTTTCCAGAAAGCATCCGTTCTTGGCAACAAAGATCTTTCCTTCGGATCTTAAGTAGAAGGTATACCCTATAGTTTCCTCAGGGTATCCTATGAATACGCATTTTTCCGACTTGGGTTCGAACTTTTCAGGTTGAAGTTTCTTGACATAAGCTTCACATCCCCAAACTTTTAGAAACGACAGCTTAGGTTTCTTTCCAAACCATAATTCATACGGTGTCGTCTCAACGGATTTAGACGGTGCCCTATTTAAAGTGAATGTAGCTGTCTCTAGAGCGTATCCCCAAAATGATAGCGGTAAATCGGTAAGAGACATCATATACCGCACCATATCCAATAGAGTGCGATTACGACGTTCGGACACACCGTTTCGCTGAGGTGTTCCAGGCGGCGTGAGCTGTGAACGATTCCACATTTCTTTAAGTGTGTACCAAATTCGTGACTTAAGTATTCTCCTCCACGATCTGATCGTAAGAATTTTATCTTTCGGTCACGTTGATTCTCCACCTCATTCTGAAATTCCTTGAACTTTTCAAAGGTCTCAGACTTGTGTTTCATTAAGTAGACATACCCATATCTACTCAAGTCATCTGTGAGAGTGAGAACATAACGATATCCTCCGCGAGCCTCAACGCTCATTGGACCGCACACATCGGTATGTATGATTTCCAACAAGTTGGTTGCTCGCTCCATTGTTCCGGAGAATGGAGTCTTGGTCATTTTGCCCAAGAGGCATGGTTCGCACGTGTCAAACGATTCATAATCAAGAGACTCTAAAAGTCCATCGGCATGGAGCTTCTTCATGCGCTTGACACCAATGTGACCAAGGCGGCAGTGCCACAAGTATGTGGGACTATCGTTATCAACTTTAAATCTTTTGGCATCTACACTATGAACATGTGTAATATTACGCTCGAGATTCATTAAGAATAAACCATTGACCATCGGAGCATGACCATAAAACATATCTCTCATATAAATCGAACAACCATTATTCTCAGATTTAAATGAGTAGCCATCTCGTATTAAACGAGATCCAGATACAATGTTCATGCTCAAACTTGGCACTAAATAACAATTATTAAGGTTCAAAACTAATCCCGTAGGTAAATGTAGAGGCAGCGTGTCGACGGCGATCACATCGACTCTGGAACCATTCCCGACGCGCATCGTCACCTCGTCCTTCGCCAGTCTCCGTTTATTCCGCAGCTCCTGCTGTGAGTTACAAATATGAGCAACGGCACCGGTATCAAATACCCAGGAGTTACTACGAGTACTGGTAAGGTACACATCAATTACATGTATATCAAATATACCTTTGGTGTTGCCGGCCTTCTTATCCGCTAAGTATTTGGGGCAGTTCCGCTTCCAGTGACCCTTCCCCTTGCAATAAAAGCACTCAGTCTCAGGCTTGGGTCCATTCTTTGACTTCTTCCCGGTAACTGGCTTACCAGGCGCGGCAACATCTTTGCCGTCCTTCTTGAAGTTCTTCTTACCCTTGCCCTTCTTGAACTTAGTGGTCTTATTGACCATCAACACTTGATGTTCTTTCTTGATTTCAGCCTCTGCTGACTTCAGCATCGAGAACACTTCAGGAATGGTCTTTTCCATTCCCTGCATGTTGTAGTTCATCACAAAGCTCTTGTAGCTTGGTGGGAGCGACTGGAGGATTCTGTCAATGACCGCCTCATCTGGGAGGTTAATGTTCAGCTGGGTCATACGGTTGTGCAACCCAGACATCTTCAGGATGTGCTCACTGACAGAACTGTTGTCCTCCATCTTACAACTGTAGAACTTGTCGGAGACATCATATCTCTCGACCCGGGCATGAGCTTGAAATACTAGTTTCAGCTCTTCGAACATCTCATATGCTCCGTGGTGCTCAAAACGCTTTTGGAGCCCCGGTTCTAAGCTGTAAAGCATGCCGCACTGAACGAGGGAGTAATCATCAGCACGAGACTGCCAAGCATTCATAATGTCTTGGTTCTCTGGGACGGGAGCGTCACCTAGCGGTCCTTCTAGGACATATTGTTTCCTGGCAGCTATGAGGATGATCCTCAGGTTCCGGACCCAGTCCGTATAGTTGCTGCCATCATCTTTCAGCTTGGTTTTCTCTAGGAACGCGTTGAAGTTCATGTTGACATTAGCGTTGGCCATTGATCTACAAGACATATTTGCAAAGGTTTTAGACTAAGTTCATGATAATTAAGTTCTAATCAAATTATGAACTCCCACTCAGATTAGACATCCCTTTAGTCATCTAAGTGTTACACGATCCGAGTCGACTAGGCCGTGTTCGATCATCACGTGAGACGGACTAGTCATCGTCGGTGAACATTCTCATGTTGATCGTATCTTCCATACGACTCATGTTCGACCTTTCGGTCTCCGTGTTCCGAGGCCATGTCTGCACATGCTAGGCTCGTCAAGTTAACCCTAAGTGTTTTCGCAGTGTAAAACTGTCTTACACCCATTGTATGTGAACGTAAGAATCCATCACACCCGATCATCACGTGGTGCTTACAAACGACGAACTGTAGCAACGGTGCACAGTTAGGGGAGAACACTTCTTGAAATTTTATAAGGGATCATCTTATTTACTACCGTCGTCCTAAGTAAACAAGATGCATAATACATAATAAACATCACATGCAATTATATAGTTGTGACATGATATGGCCAATATCATATAGCTCCATTGATCTTCATCTTCGGGGCTCCATGATCATCTTGTCACCGGCTTGACACCATGATCTCCATCATCATGATCTCCATCATCGTGTCTTCATGAAGTTGTCACGCCAATGACTACTTCTACTTCTATGACTAACGTTTAGCAATAAAGTAAAGTAGTTTACATGACGTTATTCAATGACACGCAGGTCATACAAAAAAAATAATGACAACTCCTATGGCTCCTGCCGGTTGTCATACACATCGACATGCAAGTCGTGAATCCTATTACAAAGAACATGATCTCATACATCACAATTCATCATTCATCACAACTTCTGGCCATATCACATCACATGATCAATCGCTGCAAAAACAAGTTAGACGTCCTCTAATTGTTGTTGCATCTTTTACGTGGCTGCAATTGGGTTCTAGCAAGAACGTTTTCTTACCTACGAATCACCACAGCGTGATTTTGTCAACTTCTATTTACCCTTCATAAGGGCCTTGTTCATCGATTCCGCTCCAACTAAGGTGGGAGAGACAGACACCCGCCAGCCACCTTATGCAACTTGTGCATGTCAGTCGGTGGAACCGGTCTCACGTAAGCGTACGTGTAAGGTTGGTCCGGGCCGCTTCATCCCACAATACCGTTGAGCAAGAAAAGACTAGTAGAGGCAAGTAAGATGACAAAATCCACGCCCACAACAAAGTTGTGTTCTACTCGTGCAAAGAGAACTACGCATAGACCTAGCTCATGATGCCACTGTTGGGGAACGTTGCAGAAAATTAAAATTTTTCCTACGGTTTCACCAAGATCCATCTATGAGTTCATCTAAGCAACGAGTCTAGGGAGAGAGTTTGCATCTACATACCACTTGTAGATCACGTGCGGAAGCTTGCAAGGTGATGATGTAGTCGTACTCGACGTGATCCAAATCACCGATGACCAGCGCCGAACGGACGGCACCTCCGCGTTCAACACACGTACGGGACGGGAGACGTCTCCTCCTTCTTGATCCAGCAAGGGGGAAGGAGAGGTTGATGAAGATCCAGCAGCACGACGGCGTGGTGGTGGATGCAGGGCGTCACAGCAGCAGGGCTTCGCCGAGACTACGAGGGAGAGACGTAACGGGGGGAGGTGGAGGCGCCAGGGGCTGGTGTGTGAAGTCCCTCCTCTCCCCCACTATATATAGGGGTGCCAAGGGGGGGCGCCGGCCCTAGTAGATGAGATCTACTAGGGGGGGCGGCGGCCTAGGGGAGGTTTCCCTCCCCCCCAAGGCACCTAGGGGTGCCTTCCACCACTAGGACTCCTCCTAGGGGGAAACCCTAGGCGCATGGGCCTATAGGGGCTGGTGCCCTTGGCCCATGATGGCCAAGGCGCACCCCCTACAGCCCATGTGCCCCCCCGGGACAGGTGGCCCCACCCGGTGGACCCCCGGGACCCTTCCGGTGGTCCCGGTACAATACCGATAACCCCGAAACTTGTCCCAATGCCCGAAATAGCACTTCCTATATATAATTCTTTACCTCTTCACCATTCCGGAACTCCTCGTGACGTCCGGGATCTCATCCGGGACTCCGAACAACATTCGGGTTTCTGCATATACATATCTTCATAACCCTAGCATCACCGAACCTTAAGTGTGTAGACCCTACGGGTTCGGGAGACATGCAGACATGACCGAGACGCTCTCAGTCAATAACCATCAGCGGGATCTGGATACCCATGATGGCTCCCACATGCTCCTCGATGTTGTCATCGTATGAACCACGATGTCGAGGATTCGATCAAACCCTGTATGCAATTCCCTTTGTCAATCGGTACGTTACTTGCCCGAGACTCGATCGTCGGTATCCCAATACCTTGTTCAGTCTCGTTACCGGCAAGTCACTTTACTCGTACCATAATGCATGATCCCGTGTCCAACACCTTGGTCACATTGAGCTCATTATGATGATGCATTACCGAGTGGGCCCAGAGATACCTCTCCGTCATACGGAGTGACAAATCCAGTCTCGATCCGTGTTAACCCAACAGCTACTTTCGGAGATACCTGTAATGCACCTTTATAGTCACCCAGTTACATTGTGACGTTTGATACACCCAAGGCACTCTTACGGTATCCGGGAGTTACACGATCTCATGGTCGAAGGAAGAGATACTTGACACTTGCAAAGCTCTAGCAAAACGAACTACACGATCTTTTATGCTATGCTTAGGATTGGGTCTTGTCCATCACATCATTCTCCTAATGATGTGATCCCGTTATCAACGATATCCAATGTCCATAGTCAGGAAACCATGACTATCTGTTGATCACAACGAGCTGGTCAACTAGAGGCTTACCAGGGACATAGTGTGGTCTAAGTATTCACACGTGTATTACGATTTCCGGATAATACAGTTATAGCATGAATAAAAGACAATTATCATGAACAATGAAATATAATAATACTTTTATTATTGCCTCTAGGGCATATTTCCAACAAGGAGTTCATCGTCAGGACCACCCAGGAGCTTCAGGAAGCAAGGGCAATACACAGCGACCGCTGCCCACCTGGTGCAACTCCCCATCTAGGTGAGGGTGGTGAGCTGCGCATCTGCATCGACATCCCAGGGCTCAACAAGGCCGCATCTCAGGAGCGCTTCTGTCCTTCGCGCGCTGGCCGGTGTGAGGGTCCACCTCACAGCTATGATCGCATGCCATTTGGCCTGCCGAGCGTGGCAGCCGCCTTCAGCGCAACCTACGGAGCATCCTGGCAACCCAGGAGGCCGGGAATCACGCGGTCCTGGCGGAGGTGGAGACGGTCCTTAGGGAGCCACACGAGGCTCAGGGTCTTGGCGGCTTATGAGGAGAGCAGCTTCTTCAGCGCGCGCCTTCAGCTACCCCAACGCTCCTTCGACATAAAAACTAGGTGACATTTTCCAAGTTCATTCAGGTGGGAGCGCCCCCGGGCTGCATTATTCCTAGGTCGCGTGGGCCTGTCCTCGCGGCATGTATCCTTTTTACGTCTTTAGCTTACTTTACTGGGGGCGCCCCTCGGGTTGCATCATCCCCAGGCCGCTTGGGTCCGTCCTAGTGGCATGTATCATTCTTACATCTATCTAAGCTATCCGGTTCCCATGCATGAGTTATTTATAGTCTTCATCTGCCTGATTGCCACCCACCACGGGAGCCACTCATGCCGGCATGGCGCTTGTGCTCAGGTCTGTCCCTGCAATGCTAACAAATCTGAGCGGTCGAGCTCTGGCTCATGGAACGACCGCGCACGTCACCTCACCAGACCCTCAGTGCCTTCACCTTCTAGCGGAGCGACCAGTGACAGACCGGCAATCGTAGTGGTAATTTGTGTCCCTCCTCACGCTAACCTGCAGGAACCTGCTGAGGACAACAGCGGGCGGTACCGCGGGCTCCCTCTCCTCCCATGTAATTCACTTGCGCGTTAAAAGGGGGGCTCCTGAGCATCGCGACTCAGGAGCACTTACAGGCTCTCCAGCCCTCACCCCCTGGCCTTGACCACGGCATCGCGACCTGACATACCAGCGGCAGCTAAGCTCGCTTGAGGGTCGGGACCTGAGGACGTAGAGCACATAGATGAGCATGGAGAAGAGGGGGAGGCTCGCACGGGCCTAACCTAGTTACACTACGGCTGTCGACGCACGAGTCTGGCATAGCACAAGGAACCGACTCTAGAGTGCCAAGATAAGTTTCGCGCTCGGGTCGACCAAGCGCCACGGCATAAGATTCCCACCTCTCGCAGCACTGCGGCGGCGAAGTCGCCTCCCTTTCCTTCCTCTCGGTGGCTCCTTGTGCGCTAAAGGGGACCTCTTGAGCATCGCGCCTCAAGAGCTCTTACTGGACCTCGGGCCGCTCACCTCCTGGCCCTGACCACAGCATCGCGACCTGGCATACCAGCGACGGCTGCAGCCTGCGTGGGGACTGGGACATGTCGGCTTAGAGCACCAAGCTGCCGCAGGGTTGGAAAGGGGAGACATAGCCAAAACAGGACATGCATTCGCAAATTTTCATAATGAGGATAATATCACTAAAAAACACTATGGACCCTTTACACGCCCCCACGGGGTCCATCTTGAATCCTCGCAGGGAGCAAAACAAGGAAGTTTCTAGGGGCCCTATCTACATGCGCCAGCACGGCCGATGCCATCATCAACAGTGGGCCATGGGAGGCCAGCACCAACCCCATGCAGGTCAGCGACGGTGGTGGCCATACGCTGCGGTCTTGCTCCGGGCGCGGTGAGAATTTTGAGGCACGTAGCTGTCATCGCTCGTCTCCAGAGTCTCGTCGGGCTCAGGAGAATCACTGGACCACCAGCGGCAGGCTCGGTGTTGGCCGCTGTGCCGTCCTGACGACCCCTTCAAGGTAGCACTCCAATCGGCGGCCTTCCTCGTCGAAGACCTTGAAGAACATCATGGAGGCGTCGTCGTACTCAATGTGGATGGCGAGGGCGCCTTCCACACGGCAGACTCGAGCAACCTCGCCCCAGCCATGGGTCATGAAGATCTTGCCTGAGGAGATGGCTTCGACCTCCGCTCCAGTCGCCGGGGCATCACAGTCGGCGTGCTGTAGCCAAAGCTCGAGGGGGCCCCTCGGCGACATCTCGTCGGCGAAGAACCGCGGGAAGCAAATCCAAGTGCGCGGAGGCATCGCCGCCCACATCACAAGTTCATGCGAGGACTCCGCAACGTGGGCTCCTGGGGCGACGGCGCGCGTCACCACGCCGCGGCAACCACGGCCACGAGGTGGGCGGCTCCACTCACTGCCTCTCCCTCCAGAGCCCTCGGCTTGGGCGTATAGAGGCAGCGGATACCCGGGAGGTGGCCGCTCGCACCAAGGCCTCGACACCTCCTGCCTCACGACTATGTCGCGGTGGTGGACCAGCCTCTTCTTTGGCGGAAATGGCCCAGGCACGTCGAGGGTGGTCTTTCCCTTCTCTATGGCCGAGAACCTCCATATCGACGCCATGGTTGTTGCTGCTGGCGATGAACCAAGGAAGAAGAAGAAGCAGGAGGAGCGAAGGAAGATATGGGTGGCTGGGCCTCCGCTCCCCCCTTCCCATTTATAGCCAAAAGGAGTCCAACCACCGGCCTCCATGATCTAAGGTAATAATGACCTTTTTCTACATGCAGTAGGGACTCGTCAAGTCAGGCAGTTGCCGAGGCAGCGTGGGGAAGCATAGACGCCCACGTTCCATCAATCGCCATGGGTCAACCGAGGCCGCAGGCTGTTGGGGCCCGTGGCGCTCCGCACTTGCCCTTTTGCTTTGCCTCGAAGCCAAGTCCGAGAGAGCCTTGGGCCCGGGGGCTACTGTCGGCGTCCTGGGAACGGGGGTCCCCAGACTAGCCTGCCTGTGGCCAATGGCGTGGCTCCGTCAGTGACCCCATACGGCCCATCTTCACCAGCAAACAGTCAAGACCTTCGCAAGGGGCCGAGCCTCACGATGCGGACAATGCAAGACCTCCTCAGGGGTAGCCTCACCAGGCTGGCTCGCGAGGGGCAGAGAGATCAAGGCAAGGGGCTCCTCGAGAGGGGCAGGCACTAGGCAGGCGCCAGCGCGCGAAGTGTCCTCGTTTCCTCTTTCGTGCTAAAGAGGCAAGCGCAGGCGAGGAGTCCCATGGCAGCAGGCAAAGGTTTCCATATCGGTGCACCGAGACCAAGACCGGCAGGACGGATGTCACCGTGGAGCCCAGGACGGCGTCACCACCAGAGCCTTTGGCAGGCGAAGACCATCCTTTGTCAGGATAGCTTGTACTAGTTGTCCCCCTTCAAATTGGCCGTTGTGGGATCCCTTCCCGCCTAATATTTGGGAAGAGGACCCGCGCCTCTATATATAGGGCTAGCCTCCACCGTATATAGCCATCTCATCTTGGACCGGATCCATTCCACCAAGGCCACCACACAAACTCACCAAGCACAAGAGCACCTCTCCTCAGGAGGCTGTTCTTCCCTTGTAACTGTTCATCCTCAGCCCAAGAGGCAATCCACCACACCACACTGGAGTAGGGTATTACACCACATCGGTGGCCCGAACCAGTATAAATCTTGTGTCCCTTTGTTCTGCAAGTTCGACGCGCTGAGCCTTGAGATCATTGTGAGGATGTGGGCTAGAGGGAGGAGAGATCTTCGTGCGCACCCCAGTGTTCGAACCTCAAGGGTTTTGCCAAAACCTGAAATCCGATAAGATCCAACTATAATAGCAAAGCTCGCGATACATCAAGATCCTACCAAGTCAAGAACACGAGAGAGAGAGAGAGATAGATCAAGCACATAGCTACTGGTACATACCCTCAGCCCCGAGGGTGAACTACTCCCTCCTTGTCATGGAGAGCGCCGGGATGATGAAGATGGCCACCAGAGAGGGATTCCCCCTCTCGGCACAGTGCCAGAACGGGTCTAGATTTGTTTTCGATGGCTACGGAGGCTTGCGGCGGCGGAACTCCTGATCTAGGTTATTTTCTGGAGGTTTCTGTATTTATAGGAATTTTTGGTG
>NC_057797.1:306098066-306119759 GCF_018294505.1 Triticum aestivum
CTCGTGGACGTCCCGAGACTCTTGTGGCCCAACTCTTTTACTCCGGGGGCTTCTTTTGGTCCATAAAAAATCATCAAAATTGGCACATCAATTGGAATCCGTTTGGTATTCCTTTTCTGTAAATATCAAAAACAAGGGAAAAAACAGAAACTTGCACTAGGCTCTAGGTTAAAGGTTAGTCCCAAAAATCATATAATATAGCATATAAATGCATATAAAACATCCAAGATGGATAATATAATAGCATGCAACAATGAAATTATATATACGTTGGAGAAGTATCACGACCACAATGGCCACCTCCCGCCTTCGGGCCGCGGCGGCGGAGTGGGCGATGGCCCTGGCTTTCAACAGTGGTGTGGCGGCAATGGCGGCCAGCAACAGCTGCCGACGGGAAGTGGTGGCGGAGCATGTGGTGGGTGTTCCACACATACCCAATAGGGACGCCACGTGCACTGCACTACGCCGAGGACTGAGCTGCCCCCACGGTGTAGCCTCCCAGCTGGAGCTGTCATCCGATGACGGCGGAGTGGCTGAGTGACGACGACAGAGCGGTGCTATTGGCGATTGTGGGAGAGGCAAACGAGTTAAGCTACAGGGAGGGAGGGGAAAATGCGATGCAGGACTCGTCGCCATGAGGGTTTATATAGCAGGCCGATAAGCATTGGGATTTTTGGGGATTTCATCGAGTCAGGCGAGAACCTTGTGCAGGAACCTGCGAGGTTGCGTGCGAATGGGCTCACCTACGATTCATTGGCACCACCGTTTGGCCAAAAGAACACCCCCACACGCTGCGCAAGCTTGCGCTATAAGCCGTCTGCGGCAGCGGGGTGACAAGCCGTGCGAGAGGAATACGAAAGGCCACGTACACATATGGTTAATAAAAAAACGTTTGCGATTTAATTACCTACTATACTCCCGTCCTGGTTTATAAGTATGATTTAACTAATAAAATACGAATGCATGTCGCCAAACATTATATAGTTGGATTCATATTTGAACATAGTTTTCAATTATATAATTTTTATAACATGCATTAAAATTTTGTTGGTTAAATTTGAGGGCAAAGCATGGCACAGAATATAAAGGGGACTATAGACCAAGATGAAGGCAACCATTTCCTGCGTGTTCAACTGCTCTATGTGTGTGGTTGCTTGCGGTTTAGGCGTCCGCGGTGCGCTCTGGTCGTGTCCCGCCACGCAAGCTCTGCTCTCACGTCCCTCCGGGTGCTCTACCCTCGTCCCTCCACACGCGCTGCCTGTGTTTGGGGCCGGCGCACGATCACGCACGTTCGTGTGCATACGGTTGCACTAGGCGCGGCGCGATAATGCAGTTACCTGTTGCAAAAACTACCAGGCGTACGCGCAAAGAATCCAGGCCACCCGGCCCCTATTTATTCCTGCAGCCATTTAACTTCATCTCTCGTGTCACATGACACAATAAGCACACCCACGACGACACATACAGAAAGGACATCCAGCGGTTCCAATGGCGATCCCCATGGCTGCAATGGCGCTCTCAGTGGCCGGCGATATACCTGGCCAAACCTCAGGCCCGGCCAGGCCGGGCTTCAGGCAGGGCCTAGCCAAGCCCGAGGCAAAAACCCCAGGCCCGGGCCTGGCCATTGAGCCTAGTTTTTAGGCCTGAGCCCAGCCCGAACACGTAAAAGCCTAGCGGTCCTCGGGCCTCGGGTCAGACCCCTTCAGGAATTTGCAAAAATGACGGGCCCGGCCCAGCCATCGGGCTCAAAATCTAGGACCGAGCCCAGCCCGAGAGTAGCATCGGGCCAGGCTGGGTCGGGGTTTTTCGAACCGGATCGGACCGGGCTTCCCATGGCCAAGACTAGCCGACGATGACAAAGGCGGGTAGTTCACCACGCATCATGTAGTGGACACCCACTTTAGGGGGAAGGCCCTCTCGGTGGTGTACACGAACGATCCGGTCTTCGTGGAGAGCTCCATCCAAACTATGCAGCAATTCCTTGCCAAGGACAAGTACCAAGTGGTCCGCTTCGACCTCGAGTATACCATCGGTCATGCCGGGCATGATCAAAAGGTTGCCGTCGCCCAGTTGTGCGTGCGACATGACGTCCTTGTCTACCACTACCACCATGCCACAAGGACTAGTGAGCGTTTCTCCAGGTTTATCAACAACTCCGACTACAGTTTCGCTATTGTGGACACCACCAACATCTAAAAGCACTCAAGGTTTCATGCTTGAAATGCCCAAATCTTGTCAACATCCAGCACCACTACAAGGTCTGGGGCAGCGACAAAAACAAACTGAATCCCTGGTTGACCTCGCCTCGGCCATCATTGACCCCTCATACATGAAGATGAAGAATGTGAGCAAGAAGGACAAGAACGCCCGGCACAGTGTGTGGAATGAGAGATTGGATGAACAACATGTGAAGTACGTGGCCAAGGATGCATACACAAGCTACGAGATGTACAGGCGGGTCGTTGACATGAGGAAGTTACTTATTCCTGCCCTAGACGAGGGATTGAGTCACAGAGCAGTGGCGGGAGCGTCACAAGAAGTAGATGACTAGACGATCGTTTCTCCTACTTTAGAATGCATGCAATTGTTTATTGAGGTGTGCGCAAATGATCTGTATAGTCACCTATGTAATTGGATGTTTATTTCAGTTATATATATACATGTTATTCTTCTATAGACAGAGCAAATCACATGGCTTATTAGTAGCAATCGTCTGTGTTATTACTGGTCTTCGCACACATTTATGATTACAGACCTGTTTGCCGCGTATCATACACATCTTATTCAGTTGAACCATTTCCATTATGTTGCCTAATCACACACAGTTCATCCTAGTGAACCGTATGCTGTATATTGCACACACCTTCATCTGGCTGCCCGTTTCTTTTGTTCCACCTTATCAAAAATAGTTAATTGAACTGAACTCTATGCCCTGTATCACACACGCAACTAAAATCTGAACCATGTTTGATGCATCTGTCATCGCAAACCTTTTGCACCTTTTTTGATGGGTTTTTTACACCACCGTTTGCGATTATCGCATCGCACACAGTTTCGTCAATTGGTCTCTGATCGTAGTGTCACGTTTGGACCGTCCTACAGTAGTGCACCACCTTCTTCCCGGTCCTCGAGATCGTGTTGTTGTCGTTGGCCGCGACGAAGTTGGTGCATCCGGAGCACAGGGGGCCGCCCATCCGGAGATAGAAGAAGTGGCGGAAGAGCGCGATGGGGCGCATCACCCCCGCAAATGCCTCACAGTAGAAAGCGAAGATCGACAGGACAAGGATAGAGTTGGGACGAAGATGAAGGTCATGGATCTTGTAATGGTCGAGAATGGCGAAGAAGAAATTGGAGAAAGGGGGGACGAGCCCCGCGAAGACAATGTGCAGAAAGAAAGAAAGGCTAAAAGGTCTCCCCCAAGGTCTCCGGCTTGGCTGAGCAAGCCCGGAGCACCGTCTCTCCCCCCTCATTGCCACTGCCCGCTGTCAGCGGGAGCACGGCGGCGAGGTGCTTCTCCTTGGCAATGGTGGACGCGCCCAGGAGGCCACTAAAGACACTGGCAGGCGAAGGAGCCAGGCATGCGGCATGCCCGTAAGGTCCATGGGTAGCCAATTCACTAGGACCTCGTCATCGCCGCCGGCTGCCCAGACAGCCTTCGCATACGCCTGGAGAAACCCCACTCGATCCATCATGTCGTCGTATCGAGGAGGTAGCTACGGCCTAAACTTTGGCAGCCATTGCACCTGTCGCAAGGCGGGGAGAAAGCCCGGTGGCCCGCAGTGCTACCAAACTTGCCCGGCAGCCCGGCCAGTGGGGCGACGCTCACCATGGGAACCGAACAGTGAGGGCGAGGTACAACAGATGACGAGGTGAATCTTCGACGCACCCCTACCTGGCGTGCCAAATGTCAGATTCAGGGCTCCGCAGACCCAAGAAAACTTTGAACTCTGGGGTGCGTGCGAAGAACACGATCTCCCCAGCCTACCAACTCATTGCTCTCAACTGGAAAGGAAAGGGACACGACAGTTTACCCAGGTTCAGGCCACCTTGTGGTGTAAAACTCTACTCCTACTTTGGGGTGGATTGGCCTCGCGAGGGGCTGAGGATGAACTAGTACAGAAGAAGAACAACCATAGGAGGTCAGTTCTTGTGTTGGTGTGAGCTAGTGAGGGTTTGGGGGTATGATCCTCTCCTATGGTGGTGGCTAGGCAATATTTATAGTGGCCTTGGTCCTCTTCCTCAAAAACGAAGGCGGGATGGGATTCCATAATGACCAATTTGAAGGGAGACAACTAGTACATCTTATCCTGACGAAAGGTGGTCTTCGCCTGCAAAGCTTCTTCTCGTGACACCATGGTGGGCTCGGCGAAGACCTCCATCCTGTCGTCCTGGCGGTCTTGGTCTAGTAGCATGGGAATGCAAGCCTTTGGTTGATTCCTCAAGACCCCGCGCCTGTGCTTGCCTCCTTAGCACCGAAGAGTAAACTTGCTGCACTGCACCCACTGGCGCCCGCCTGGCCTTGGTTGTCATGGATTACGTCAACTCAACCTCATGAGGTAGGCGCCTGCATAGGAATCTCCGCTCCTCATGAGCCAGCCTAGGGAGGCCGCTCCCTCCAGCGGTCTTGGCGTCGTCCGCCTCGCGAGGCTTGGCCCCTCGCGAGGGTCTTATCTTGTCGATGCTGAAGATAGGCCGTACCAAGCCATTGACGGAGCCACGCCGTGGGCCGTAGGCATGCATGTCTGGGTACCCTGGTTCCCAGAACATCGATAGCATGATCTCATGGTCAAAGTAACATGTATTTGACATTAAGAAAGTAGTAGCAATAAACTGAACAATCATATGCTATGCTAAAGGGTGGGTCTTGTCCATCACATCATTCTCCTATTGATGTGACCCCTTATCAAGTGACAACTCATGTCTATGGTTAGGAAACCTTAACCATCTTTTGATCAACGAGCTAGCACTAGTACAGCGAGGTCAAACAATTTTTAACCCCTTTCCGCGACGTCGTTCTGAGCGTCGCCTAGTGAGTGACTGCGGTAGGGGGGTCCTTCCCACACTACCTAGAAACCATCGGGGATATGCCCTCCTGGCACACACGCTCAGCAAAATGAGGTTGTGTGCTACCGGGAGCGATCATATACGGTTATGCGTACAGTTGTGCTAAAAAAATACAATTATACATGCCAAATCGTTTCCGGTCGTAAGTACATCCCACACAATCAGTCCCCGCTAAACATTTCCATTCGTATGTACATTCCACACAGTCAATCCAAGAAATACATTTCCGTTAGTATGTACATCCCACACACTTAATCCAAGAAGTACGTTTTCGTTCGTATATACATCCCATACAGTCACTCCAAGGAAAAAGTTTTCGTTCGCAGGTACAGCACACACAATTTTCCCCATTAAATTTTTTGTGATAGTGTTGCCATTGCACACGATATTAGCAATTTTATCATTTGAGTTGTTGAATGCATCACACACGATGCATAGAAGAAACTGTGTGGCAAAGGTTGTCCATCACACACAAGTGTTGGGCCTAATTTAGGCCCATTATATATTCGGCCTGCTTCCCGCCCATCATGTAATTGGGTCAGCCAAGGCCCAAAAACTTATCACCCTGTTAATTGTCAATCACCTGAAATGGCCAATAATGGGCCGATTTATATTACAGCACGCTGTCGGCCCATGATTTGTTTGCCACAATTATGGCTGAATCTAGTTTTCAATCTGTTAAAAGCCTATTTAATTTTTGGGCCCAATTAAGGCAAGCGGTTTACTTGGCCTTTTAAAGGCCCGAAACTAATAGTGGGCCAGATTAAGACTAGACCGAACTAATGGCCCAAGATGATTGTAGGCCCACGGTTCGTCCTGTACTAGCGATTGGCAACCGACTAGTTTTAGTACATAAATTATTATTTTATAAACCTAACCTATTGTCTCATTGCGCACCGATCGAAGATTATGACCTTTTCTCAGCAGAAATAGCAAATAAATTACAACATCGTGACGAAGAATAAACCTAGACTATACAATAAAGAAATTACAGCATATTACTTCCCTTGGGCATCAAAGTTTTCCGCTAGGGATAATAAAGGGAAACAAGACAGCAGATTACATAAACTGGGTAGGTTGCCACCATTGGAAGTTAACAAGCCGACAAAATAATATACAGAACCGACAACACATCAACACAGTTCAAGAAAGGTTAGCCCGGCCCAGGCGCTGCAACGCAAGTAGCTTAGCAACCTCATGAGACTGCGCTTTTTTGGCGCTTACATCCACCAACTTAAGCTGCATAGCATCAATAGACATCCTATACTTACAGTTAATCTTGCATAGAGATTGGAGTTCCATTCGGATTTCAGCGGAAGCATGTCTTTCTGTTTGAATTTTAGACTGAAAAAGTTGAACAGATTCAGGCAGGGACTTCATTGAGCATGTGTCACTGAGTAAGTTCGACACTACATCAAGATATGACTTCGGGGTTGTATCCCTGCCCTCAAGATGTGTTGCCTTCTTCTCTGGAATATGTGTTAGAGGGGCAAACAATGGGTTCGTCTCACTATCATGGTGGTAGTTCTTCCTAGCAGCAGTGATGTCACCCTGAAAGAGAAACAAGTAGGTAGATAATAGGTTTTGCACGTATAAGCATCAGCGCTGTCAATTCATCTCATTTCTTTGTCAGACATAAAGAGACATGGTTTAATATAGCATTAACATAATACGCATTGTTCATACTTAAGACAGCGGGGAATGGCATTGTGCAGCCAGCTTAACCAGACCACTGGATTACAGATCAAGAACACAAGCATACATGTAGTTCTAGACAATGTATAAGCACGAATGGTGAGTGTACTATCAATTTATACCATTTCAGATTGATAAATAAAGAGATATGATTTAAATAACATTAATATAATATGGCATTGTTCATAGTTGAGACATAGCACGATATGACATTGTGTTGTTGTTGGTAGCTTCACCACACCGCTGGATTACAAATCAGGAACACAAGCATACACATAGTGCTAAAGAAGAAAACTTGCTATGTTTAGTTTAATTTACATGGTACGAATAAGGACCTAGGTTGTACAACTAAAGACTGCAATTGAGAAGGACAAACTTATGTTTATGTACTTCTTCTTTATAAAATTTGAACAAGCAATTTGATGCAGATGACAAAAATAAACAACATTTGCACTCATAGCTATCCAAATATATGATACGTCTCCAATGTATCTATAATTTTTTATTGTTCCATGTTGTTATATTATCAATCTTGGATGTTTCATAATCATTTTATAGTCATTTTATATCATTTTTTGGTACTAACCTATTGACATAGTGCCAAGTGCCAGTTCCTATTTTTTCCTTGTTTTTTACATCACAAAAAATCAATAGCAGACGGAGTCCAAATGCCACAAAATTTATGGAGATTTTTGTGGACTAGAAGGAACATGTTGGGCCCTGGTTGCACCTGAGGGGAGTCCCGAGGCGGGGACAACCCACCAGGGCGTCAGGAGGCCCAGGCGCGCACTGGTGGGTTGTGCCCACCTCGGGTGTCCCCCGGACCGCCTCTTTTCTCTATAAATACCCAAAAAAATACTAGAACCCTAGGGGAGTCGATGAAATATTCATCTAGCTGCCGCAGAGTCCAGAACCACAAGATCCAATCTAGACACCATCTCGAACGGGGTTCACCACTTGCATTGGTGCCTCTTCGATGATGCATGAGTTGTTCTTTGTAGACCTTTGGGTCCATAGTTAGTAGCTAGATGGCTTCATATCTCTCTCTCTCTCTCTTGATTCTCAATACAATGGTCTCTTGGATATCCATATGATGTAACTCTTTTGCGGTGTGTTTGTTGGGATCGATGAACTTCGAGTTTATGATCAGATCTATCTTTTTATATCCATGAAAGTTGTTTGAGTTTCTTTGATCTCTTATATGCATGATTGCTTATAGCCTCATATTTCTTCTCCAATATTTGGGTTTTGTTCGGCCAACTTGATCTATTTATCTTCCAATGGGAAGAGTTGCTTTGTAGTGGGTTCGATCTTACGGTGCTTGATCCCAGTGACAGAAAGGGAAACAACACGTATGTATCGTTGCTACTAAGGATAAAACGATGGGTTCTATCTCTACATAGATATATCTTGTCTACATCATGTCATCTTTCTTATTGCATTACTCTGTTTCTCGATGAACTTAATGCACTAGATGCATGCTGGATAGCGGTCGATGTGTGGAGTAATAGTAGTAGATGCAGGTAGGGGTCGGTCTACTCATCTTGGGCGTGATGCCTTCATAATGATCATTTCCTGAATATCATGATAATTATGTGAGGTTCTATCAATTGCCCAACAGTAATTTGTTTACCCACTGTTTGCTATTTTTCTCGAGAGAAGCCACTAGTGAAACCTATGGCCCCTGGGTCTTCTTTCTCATATTATTTGCCTTTGCGATCTACTTTTCTCTTGCTTTTATTTTCAGATCTATTAATCCAAAAACCCAAAAATTTATATTCGGTGTTCGATCTATCAATCTACTACAAATTTACCTCACGTCCGTTTGCCTATCTCGAGGCGCCGTATCCGAGAAGGGATTGACAACCCCTTTAACACGTCGGGTTGTGAGAAGTTGTTATTTGTGTGCAGGTGATGTTTACGTTGTGTTGCTTGGTTCTCCTACTGGTTCGATAACCTTGGTTCCATATCTAAGGGAAATACCTACCGCCGATGTGATGCATCATCCCTTCCTCTTTGGGGAAATACCGATGTAGCTTCAAGCGACATCAAAAGGAATTTCTAGCACCGTTGCCGGGGGGGATCTTCAACATATACCAGGTTCCTAATCACAAATCTCATCCCCTTGCAATTTATATTATTTGCCATTTGCCTCTCATTTTCCTCTCCCCCACTTCACAAAAATTTGCCATTTTATTCGCTTCTCTTTTTCCGTTCGCCATTTTCTTGTCGGATTTTTTTTTGTGTGCAACCTTGTTTGCCGTTATTATGGATTGTACTTCCTCTATCGCTTGCACTCCTGAGAACGTGATTCTCAACTTTAAACAAAGGGGAGGAGAAAATTTAAAAGATGCTTGGTATAGGATTTGCAATGCTCATAATAGATCTACCCGTAAACAATCTACTGTTGTTCTTCTTCGTTGTTTTTATGTTGGCATCACCACTTGGTATAGATTTGTCCTTGATACAATTACTGATGGAAATTTCTTGATGTGTCCTTCTCTTGATGCCTTTAATTCTATGGGAAATTTAGTGGGCTCGCCACCACTTATAATTAATGAAACAACTTTGACTCTTGAGCATGTTATGGAAAGACTAGATGCTATTGAAAAGAAAATGCTCATCGAAGATCATATGGAAACTATAGATAAAAATATTCATAGTTTTTCTACCAATACTGGGTCAAAAGTGGGAGATTCTTAAGTTGTTAAAAGAGAAGGGTACCTTAATCCATGAAAGAACAGAAGTAAGTCCATCTCGGATTGATAAATTAGAAGAAATCTTTAGTAATCTAAGCATGGCTTTTCCCTCCACTGAAACTATCGAGAAAACTCCCGTAAGGAGGGGTAGATCCAAGAACAAGGGTGCAACTTCTAGTAATAGTAATAATGGAGATCTTAAGATGATTAGTGTTCACCCGATTTTTTTTAAGTGATAAGAGATCCTTTTTGCAAGAATGAGATCTTTGAATTTATTCCTAGAAGTGTTGTTATTGAAAATTTTCATGCTAAATCTTTGAAGGATTCTAAGTGTTTGATTGAAGAGTTGGATAAAGATGACAAAACTTAGATCCTTGCTTTATGCCTAGCTAAGGGCGTAAAACTATAGTGCTTGTTGGGAGGCAACCCAATGAATAAAATTTATTTTTGCTTTTTGTTTCCTGTTTTTGTGTGTTAACACAATTATGCTACTGTTATGATTGTTTTTAATGTTTTAATTAGTGTTTGTGCCAAGTAAAGCCTTTAAGATCTTCTGGGGTGATAGTTGTTTGATCTTGCTAAAAACAGAAACTTTTACGCTCACGAGATTAAATTTTATTTTTTACCAGAGAGCGATAAAATACCCGTTCCACCTACAGTAGATCAATATACAAATTTCTCAGGCCGTCCTAAGTTTTCAGAATTTTTGTAGTTACATAAGTATTCAAAATAGTCAGATTGCTATAGACTGTTCTGTTTTTGACAGATTTTGTTTTCTTTGTGTTGTGTGCTTATTTTGATGGCTCTATGGTTTCCTTTGATGAGTTTTGCCATAGAAAACTTGGAATATGGTAGGTATAATACAAGAAAAAAACATTAATTGGTTTGATACAGTACTTATAGTAGTGATTTATTATTTTCTTACACTAACGGATCTCACAAAGTTTTGTTGAGTTTTGTGTGATTGAAGTTTTCAAGTTTTGGGTTATCTTACGATGGATGATGGAAGGATGGAAGAGCCTAAGCTTGGGGATGCCCCAGCATGCCAAGCTATTATCCAAAAATGAGAAACCAACTAAGCTTGGGGATGCCCCTGAGTGGCATCCCCTCTTTCTTCCAACGACCATCGATATTTTACTCGAAACTATATTTTTATTTGTCACATGATATGTGTTTTGCTTCGAGCGTCTTGTATGATACGAGTCTTTGCTTGTTTTATTTTGTGTTTTAAGTTATCAATCCTTTCTGGACACACCTATTTGAGAGAGCCAAAATTATGTCATGACTTGTGAAAATTGCTCTCTATGCTTCACTTCAATTTTTATGAGCAATGGACTTGCTCTAGTGCTTCATTTATATCTTTTTTAGAACAGTGTGCTTTAGTATTTTTGAAGGAATGCTCTCTTGCTTCACTTATATTTATTTGAGAGTTAGTAAAATTTTCAAGAAATTCTCTCTTGCTTCACTTAAATTAATTTGAGAGAAAGAAAAATTTATTATGCTCATGATCTTCACTTATATTTGTTGGAGCTTGTCAAAAGCAATACATGAAAATTAGTCCCAAAGTGATAGATATCAAAGAAGGATATAATAAAAACTTTCATGAAGATCATTGGACAAAATAAACTTGATTCGTAGTAATAGTTTCGAGATATGATGATGTGATATGTGAGTCATCTTGATGAGTAATTATGCTTTAGTAAGAATATTGGTGTTAAGGTTTGTGATTCCCTATGCAAGTACGAAAGTCAATATTCATGCAATGAAATTATATCCTACTTATGGTGCATTATTCGGTGTTATTTATGCTTAATTCTTGCTTATGAGATTATTCGTTTCTTAGTTGGTCGCTTCCCAATCTTTTGCTAGCCTTCATTTTGCACTAAGGATGATCACTACTTGTGCATCCAAAAACCTTTAACCCAGTTTTTCCACATGAGACCACTATATCTACCTATATGCGGTATTCTTTTGCCGTTCTAAGAAAATTTGCATGTGCCATCTCTAATTTTCAAAATAAACTTCTCTTTTGTGTGTTTGTTTCTCTCGCGGAGCGGTGAGGGGTGGATAATATTTTCCATGCTAGATGTGCTATTCTCAAGATGAGTGTTTATTCACTTGTCATTGCACAAGAGTAAGGCAAAGGTATTAGGGATTCCCAATCCCGAAATGAAAAAAATTGAATTTACTTCACGTTGTCAAATAATAAATTCCTAGGAAAGTGTTGGTATGGAGGGAAACCGTGGATACGGCTAGACATGGAAAGTGAAAGTTATGGTGGAAAAAGGAATAAACTTTATTTCTTTGGGAACCGCCTATGATATATCTATGCATGGAAAGTATTGGGAACTTTAAGTCGTTTTCGTTGGTGGGATAGATACACCTCTCAAAATGTTTTTACTCTAAGTTTTTCGCTTTGAGCTCTGGCACCTCTAAAAATCCCTACTTCCCTCCGTGAAGGGCCTTTCTTTTACTTTATGCAATTTTTATTTTGAGTCGTCATCTTCTCTTATAAAAGCACCAACTAGGAGGCAATATGATCGTACTTAAGTATTGGGTGTAGCTAATATTCGAGTGTGTTTCATGAATGGATCAATGTTTGAGCATGATGGGCTAGGGATAACTTATTTTAGCGTTGATATTTTGAAAGACATGGTTGCTTGTTGATATGCTTGAGTATCTAAATTATCATGTCAAAACTAGACTATTGCTTTGAATAACTAAAAGTCCAATTGTCCATGCTATAAACAAAATAATATGATATGACATGATAGGCAGCATTCCACATAAAAAATTCTGTTTTTATCACTTACCTACTCGAGGACGAGTAGGAGTTAAGCTTGGGGATGCTGATATGTCTCCAACGTATCTATAATATTTGATTGTTCCATGCTGTTATTCTCAATCTTGGATATTTTGTAATCATTTTATAGTCATTTTATATCATTTTTTGGTACTAACCTATTGACATAGTGTCAAGTGGCAGTTCCTGTTTTTCGTGTTTTTACATCGCCGAAAATCAATATCAGACCGAGTCCAAATGCCACGAAACTTTACGGAGATTTTTTATGGACCAGAAGGAACATGTTGAGCCCCGGTTGTACCTAAGGGGGAGTCCCGAGGAGGGGACAACCCACCAGGGCACGCCAGGAGGCCTAGGCTCGTCCTGGTGGGTTGTGCCCACCTCTGGTGCCCCCCGGACCACCTCTTTGCTCTATAAATACCCCAAAAATATTAGAACCCTAGGGGAGTCAACGAAATATTCATCCAGCCACCGTAGAGTCTAGAACCACTAGACACCATCTCGGATGGGGTTCACCACCTCCATTGGTGCCTCACTGATGATGCGTGAGTAGTTCTTTGTAGACCTTCGGGTCCGCAGTTATTAGCTAGATCGCTTCATCTCTCTCTCTTGATTCTCAATACAATGGTCACTTGGAGATCCATATGATGTAACTCTTTTGCGGTGTGTTAGTTGGGAACGATGAACTTTGAGTTTATGATCAGATCTATCATTTTATATCCATGAAAGTTATTTCAATTTCTTTGATCTCTTATATGAATGATTGCTTATCGCCTCGAATTTCTTCTCTGATATTTTGGTTTTGTTTGGCCAACTTGATCTATTTATCTTCCAATGGGAAGAGTTGCTTTGTAGTGGGTTCGACCTTACGGTGCTTGATCCCAGTGACAGGAAGGGAAACAACACATATGTATCGTTGCTACTATGGATAAAACAATGGGGTCTATCTCTACATAGATAGATCTTGTCTACATCATGTCATCGTTCTTATTGCATTACTCCGTTTCTCTATGAACTTAATACACTAGATGCATGCTGGATAGCAGTCGATGTGTGGAGTAATAGTAGTAGATGCAGGCAGGAGTCAGTCTACTAATCTTGCATGTGATGCCTATATAATGATCATTGCCTAAATATCATCATAATTATTTGAGGTTCTATCAATTGCCCAGCAGTAACTTGTTTACCCACCATTTGCTATTTTTCTCGAGAGAAGCCACTAGTGAAACCTACAACCCTCGGGTCTTCTTTCTAATATTATTTGCCTTTGCGTTCTACTTTCTTGATTTTATTTTTCAGATCTATTAATCCGAAAACCCAAAAATATCTTGCTGCAATTTATTCTTATTTATTTATTTGGTGTTCAATCTATCAATCTACTACAAATTTACCTCACGTCTGTTTGCCTATCTTGAGGCGCCGTACCTCGGAAGGGATTGACAACCCCTTTAACACGTCGGGTTGCGAGAAGTTGTTATTTGTGTGCATGTGTTGTTTACGTTGTGTTGCTTGGTTCTCCTACTGGTTCGATAACCTTGGTTTCATGTCTGAGGGAAATACCTACTGCCGCTGTGTTGCATCATCCCTTCCTCTTTGGGGAAATACCGACGTAGCTTCAAGCGACATCAATAAACACAACAAAGTTTGAATGCTCGAGGAGGACAAACTTACATTATTAGTGAAGACGGGCTCTATAAAGCCCTTGTCCATATTGATGGGGGGCAATTCAAGAAGTTTACGGCACACTCTTCTTCAAGAGCATTGGCTTTATTCTACATTTTGTTAAGAGTAAATAAGATGTGAAAATATAGGAACAAATGGTGATTATTTAACTTAAGATACATAGTACAAATGTAAATACATTATACAAGCAAAAAGCACTGACAAGAGCAATGCAGAGCTAAACTTCTTCAGTAACATTGGTTTTATTTAATATTTTGGCAAGAGTAAATGTAGATATGATGTGTAGAAAATGGAGGACAAGGGAAAATAAGCTGCAAAGTATACATGAAGAACTAGCTGACAAATATAAGTACAGTGATGAAGGACAACAGATACTTACAAGAACAATGCAGAACTAAATTTCTTCATAAACATTGGGTTTATTCTACATTAATTTAAGCATTAATATAGATCTAATAATTTGGAGCAAACAGTGGATAAGCAAGCTATAATGCACAATGATGTCACATAATCCACCAGGTATGAATGTAAGGACAAAATAGGACAATAGGTACTCACAAGAGCAAAGCAGCGACCATCATAGTTGCGATATCTTAGGTTTTGTGGCACTGGTTCTATCACCAATATACGTCGGGTTCTCCGGTAGCAACAACTTTTTCAAGGACTTTGCTTGTACTCCATCAGGTTCTACAATCACCCTCTTACTTTTGGATGTCTGAAACAGAAGAACACATTTGCATGGAAAACATGGTATGGCGACAAATGGAATAGGTGTTGATAATGGATGGGCATTGCATCTTCACATATATCATGAGTAAACAAAGCAGATGGCAGTGCAATGAAGCAAAAGAAATGAAAGACACCTTATGCAAGATATGTGCAACCAACAAAACCTTGCCAAATTAGAATTGGTACCTTATTGGGTGAACAGGATAGGCCATCTGCCTTTGACTCCGTGAGCTCAGAATAGTCATTAGGATCATATTCTGAATACGAATCTATAGGTCAGGAGCATGTGGGTTTCATTGCATCCACAGTGGACCTCAATTCCTTGATGCTAAGTTTGTTACCCATTGAACTATTCCGCAATATTCTTCTAATGTGCGCATTCTTATATTCATTGTGATTACGTACAATATCTGAAAAGCATGAAAACATAAATAGTGAGATTATCTTTGTAATGCAGAGGATATTGTAATATAATAGGGGCTCCCTGCAAACCATTGTCTGCTATCACTGGATTTTGCTGAGAGAGCCCATGTGTGCTGTAATATGGTGAGTAGATTAATATAATCTGGCACAACTACACACAAAAGTAGGCTCCCTGTTGGGAGCTCCAGATGTAAGGGTAGTTGGCAGATGATAGGTTCATAATATACCGTATAGAAAGTTTATTGCCAAACCATGATAACGAGAGAGAAGAGCCAGTAGGCAGATCATAGTGTGGATAATAGGGGTACACCATAACCACCATAAATAAATCGGGAAAGTGGAACTGGCTGGAAAATACAGGGTTTTGCCGCTACTAATATGCAACCTATCGATCACCTGCAGGCCAGCTCTATTCATCTGAAGGTGCATAGTTGTTACTATCAGTTTAGTCTATCAAAGACCACACGGCTCCCACCATTTCTGTGATATTATGGCAGACAAACTCGAAGTGCGAAATCATGTAGCAGAACCGGCCCAGTAGAGCTGTCGACTGCAAATGTCCCTACTCCCCTTCCTGACAAGGAACATACTATACTTACTAAAGAAGAATAGAAGAGGAACATGTTAAAGAATAGGAGGGGAAGCATATTATTGAGATTCCCCTTCTTTCTATACAATGTTGGTTTCCCACCCATGATGAATCAGAGCAACCAAAGAAATGCAATTCCATGATGTCTCTCTATATGTGGCCACATGCATTTGGAAACTCAAGTGGGAGCATTAGCTAACCAATTAAATGTCAGTATCATATCACATTCGTATTTGAAGAACCTTAGGACGTATGATTGGTGTGTTATTTAGCTTTAAAGTGTGGACAGCTGCTAGTAGGACACAAAGCACCTACGTAGATCGTAGTGTAGATATAATGGGAAAACCCTAAGCATCAGGAGTAAAATCAGGAAAGTGGAACTTGCTGGAATAAATGTGTTAGTATTGCCGATACGGCTAGAAAGGCTTCGCATACCAACTCTCTACAACCGAAGGCGCATTATTGTTACTATCAGTCTAACTCTCAAAGGCGACACATACAATTGAATACGAAGAGTTGAAAGCGTCCATGACAATCAACATGAAGACCGACATGAAGAGTTGAAAGCGTCCATGACAAGCGACTGAATAGACCTGTACACTGCGAATGTCCCTACTCCTCTTCACTACAAAGAACATACTATACAACTATTATACTCCCTCTATTCCTAAATACAAATCTTTGTAGAGATTCCACTATGGATCACATATGTATGTATATAGATACATTTTCGAGTGTAGACTCACTCATTTTGCTCCGTATGTAGTCCATGGAGGAATCTCTACAAAGACTTATATTTAGGTATGAAGAGAGAACTTACAAAGGAAGAACAGAAGAGGAGCATGCTAAAGAAGAGCAAGCAGATTTTTGAAAATAAAATGATGGTGGGTCACACATGATGAACCAGAGCGCATAAAGAACACAACTCCCTGCTGTCCCTTGATATGTGGCGCATGTGCTTTTTGAAAGTAAAGTAGAAACATTAATTGACCAATTAAACATTCTCTGTTTTAGTACATGTCAACATCATATCAAATCTGTATTTGAGTAACTAAGTTTGGAATTATGAGTGGCATGTTCTTTAGCTTGATGGCTTGAGGAGCACTGCTTGCACCTACGATAATAGTACTAAATATATGGGAATGTCTACATGCAAGTCACTTGACTTTCGTCATTTGGGTCAGTCGACCATTTCATGTGGTTGGATGAAGATCCTACGTCTCCTAACCCTTCTTCTTCCTCACCTCTTATTCTTCCCCTAAAGACCACCACTACTAGGAAAAGGGCTATAGATGATATGGACACTAATGGTGCAGCAGACATGTGGTGCGCCACTACTATATAGCAGTGGCGCACCATGTGTTGGTGCGCCATTAGTGTGATAGACACTAATGGCGCACCACACTCATGGTGCGCCACTACTAACATATTTTTTTCCAAAAATACTAATGGCGCACCACTCACCACGTGCGCCACTACTATCATTTTGTTTTTTTTGCAAAACTACTAATGGCGCACCACCAGCTGGTGCGCCATTAGTAACCAGGGTTACTAATGGCACATTTGTAGGTGCTGCACCATTAGTAACCTGGGACCAGCTAGATATTTTGGAAAGCCACCTACACACTCACTTTCCCCACCTCATTCTCTCCACCTCCTCCTCCAAGCCTGTCTCGGCTGCCTCCTCCTCCACACCTCATTTGCACCATAGATTCATCCAAATTAAGTGGTTAAATTACCTTTTTTGATAGGTAAGTAAGGGGAAAGCTTTCTTTATGTTGTAGATCTACTTTTTTCTCCCTCCAACAACGTGCACATGCACTTTTTATGGCCTAGCTAGATCTATGTATGTTTGTGGTGTTGCATATGTTTGTGGTGTTGCATATATGTTTGTGTTTGCAGGTACCGGTATTTAAATGCGCTAGTTGCCAATATTTTGCCAGAATGTTGATTCATTTCCGTTTTGGCAAGAATTTTGGCACTATGCATTCTTTTTGGTCCTATTTTTAGGGAAAGTCATGCCAATTTTTTTCTTGGTTCTAAAATATCGATTTGCTCTACCTCGCAGGCAACCATCGTCCGCAAGATGACCGAAGGAATCGTGAATAGGTTTTTGAGCTCCGCGAAGGCCAAGATGCTTCAAAAGAACGAGACGGAGATAAGATGTATGTGTCGAAGATGCAAGCTGAAGAGCCTTATTGTGGACCTGGATTCCGGGCAGGTGCGGGACCACCTGCTCTTGTGTGGTTTCATAGATGGCTATCAGTTGCAAGGTGATGAAGATGACTATGAAGTCGTCCATGGGGGTTGGGCAAGAAATGAGGAAGGGCAGCAAGACAACCACCGCGGCAAGGGCGGGCGAGAAGACGAAGAATCTCTAGGACATGATCACGACGGTGATGCTGTACACAATCATCATGTAGAAGATGTCGGATATGATGATGAGGAAGATGAAGATGTCGGAGCAGACGACGATGGACCGTCGATGGGCTGGGTGCAGGACCCTCATATTCAAGAGCTGCTTCTCAAGCAGACGGATAACGCAAGAGCTAACTCCCGAGAGAAAGCCAAGCTAGATCAACTAGAGATAGACGCGGTTACTCCATTGTATGAAGGATGCAGGCCCGAGGATACCCGCCTGAAAGTAACGCTCATGGCTCTACAGATGAATGTAAAACACAAAATGACCGACGCATGCTTCGACGAGAACATGTCATTCTGGCACGAACGTGTTCCCAAGGGGAACAAGTGCCCGACCAGTTTCGAGGAGGCGAAGAAAATCGTGTGTCCTCTGGATTTACCGCACGTGAAATACCATGTGTGCATGAACAATTGCATTATTTATCGGGACGAGCATGCGGAGTCTACCATATGTCCGGTGTGCGGCATCACTCGATACAAGAAGAGGAAGAAAGCTCCTCAAAAAGTGGTGTGGTACTTTCCGATCACTCCTCATCTGAAGTGGTATTTCATGGACCCTAAGCTAGCAAAGCTCCTGCATTGGCACGTAGATAGGGAGGAGAAGAAGCGAGAAGATGGCAGAAATGATCCGGAGATAAATAAAAAAGACAAGATGCTGAGTCACCCTAAGGATGCGAGCCAGTGGCAAGCGTTGAACTTCGATACCCCAGAATTTGGGGACGATCCAAGGAACATCGTGCTGGGCGCGAGCACCGATGGAGTCAATCCGTTTGGCAGCCAGAGAAGCACATATAGCACCTGGCATGTGTTTGTGTGGATGTACAACCTTCCCCCTGGTTGTGCATGAAGAGGAAGCACATTCACATGAGTATGCTAATTGAAGGGCCGAAACAACCAGGGAACGACATCAATATGTATCTGGGGCTGCGGAAAGAGGAGCTAGACACACTGTGGAGAATGCCAGCCAATACGTGGGATGCCGTAGAGAAAGAATATTTCCCTATGAGAGCCGCACTGCTCATGACGGTGCACGACTATCTCAGTTACGGATATCTCGTGGGGCAGGTGGTCCACGGATTTTCTGGATGCGTCAGGTGCATGGATGACACAACGTATCGCCAGCTAGATAGAGATCTCGGGTCTTCGAAAACCATGTTCATGGGACATCGAAGGTGGCTTCACGATGATGACCCATGGAGAAAACGCAAGGATATGTTCGATGGTGAAACTGAACCCCGAAGACGCCCGCGTACGAGGAGCGGCGAGGAAATAGACGAGCTGTTGAAAAATTGGAAAGATTGCCCACTGTCGGGAAAGAAGCAAAAGGCGCCAGAGCTAGGAAAGAAGCGAAAGGCACTAGAGCCGCTGCTGAAGGTATGGAAAACGAGGTCTGTTTTCTGGGACTTGCCATACTGGAAGATCCACCGTGTGCCTCACAGCCTTGATGTCATGCATATCACGAAGAACGTGTGCGAGAGTCTGCTTGGTAACCTGCTCAACATGCCAGAGAGGACCAAAGATGGGCCAAAAGCAAGGGCAAACTTGAAATCAATGGGCATCAGGGAGGAGCTTCATGCTAATGATGATGATGATGATGATGATGATGATGATGAGGCGAAGTAGGACACGGAAAGTCATCGCAAAGGCAAAAAGGCCAAGAAGACCGGAAATGACTACCCTCCCGCGTGCTTCACTCTAAGTCAGGAGGAGATCAAGCAGTTTTTCACTTGCCTCATAGGAGTAAAACTTCCTTACGGTTACGCGGGGAAGATAAGCAGATACCTAGACCCAGCGAAGCAGAAGTTCAGTGGGATGAAGTCTCACGACTGTCACGTGCTGATGACGCAGATACTTCCAGTTGCAATCCGTGGGATCATGGACGCGCACGTCCGTGAAACGCTATTTGGCCTAGGCAACTTTTTCGACATCATCTCTCGGAAGTCGGTTGGCGTGAGGCAACTCAGAAGGATACAGGAAGAGATCGTGGTGATACTATGCGAGCTTGAGATGTACTTCCCGCCCGCATTCTTCGACGTTATGGTGCATCTGCTGGTCCATATCATGGAGGATATCATCCAACTCGGGCCGACGTTCCTGCACAGCATGATGCCGTTCGAAAGGATGAATGGTTTCATCAAAGGATACGTTCGCAACATGTCACGTCCAGAGGGAAGCATAGCCAGGGGCTTTCTGACTGAAGAGTGCATCTCGTACTGCATGAATTATCTAGGCACCGAGAACCCCGTTGGTCTGCCCGTCAATAGGCACCTCGGCAGGCTCGCTGGATGGGGTCACTGCGAGGGTCACTGCGAAATGCATGTCGACTTCGAGGGTCGACTCGCTGACTTTGAAAGAGCAAACCTAGTCGCGCTACAACATATAGACATGGTCGATCCTTGGGTGGTAGAGCACAAAACCTTTATTGAGAAGACGTACAATGACCGAGGCCAAAAGAGGAGAGATATAATCAAAGAGCACAACTCATGTTTCACGCGTTGGTTCAAGACGAAGCTTCTGTTGTACCCTTTACATGAGGATTCTTCCGCAGAAGAAAAACTCATATTCGCCTTGTCACAGGGCGCCGAGCACAACCTGATGACCTATGAGGCGTACGATATCAACGGCTTCACATTCTACACCGAGGACAAGGACATGAAGAGCGATGGTTATCAGAACTCCGGGGTAACGATGGAATCCTACACCAGTAATGACAAGGACAGATACTACGAAAGGATCGAGGAGATCTGGGAGCTGAGCTACGCTGGAGAGAAGGTCCCGATGTTCCGTGTCAGATGGGCCAAGAGCGTCCTAAAAGAAGACCGGTATTTCACCACCATGGTTATACCCGAAGCCAAATCCAAGACCGCGGGCGCAAACGTCACCGCGAAAAATGAGCCATGGGTACTGGCTTCCAAAGTGGACTAATGCTTCTTCGTTACCGACCCGTCAAAGTCCAGTCGTGTTGGCGTGCGGAGAGGCAAAAGGAAGATCATCGGAATGGATGGAGTCGCCAATGAGCAAGACGTCGACAAGTACGGCGACCCGAAGATGGAACATGATGATGACGATGAAGTGCCATACACCACAAGAAGAAGCAGGACCACCCTACCTAAAGGACGTTCATTCCACAGAAGAACTCCATTTGCGAAAAAGAAGGGCAAGAAGATTGTGAACAGATAGTTAGCTAAGATCGATTGTATTTAAATTGTTTATTATGGTATTATGGTATTGAATTTCTAATTATGGTATTGAATTTCTAATTATGGTATTGAATTTCTAATTATGGTATTGAATTTCTAACGAATATTTATTTATTTATGTTTACTATGGTATTGAATTTCTAATTCACAAAAAGTATTGAATTTGTTAATATTTTTTGAACTCATGAATATTTTGAAATTTAATTCATGGGAACTTTTTGAATTCATGAATATTTATTCAAATTTGATGATATTTTTTCATATTCAATATGAAAAAATATTGAATATTCATGAGGACACTCTATCTCGATCCCCCTCCATCTCGATCGCTATCCCCCCTCGCCAGATCCCCCTCACCGCCGAGCACCCCCCGCACCCTCCCCCGCT
>NC_057797.1:306120278-306131657 GCF_018294505.1 Triticum aestivum
GGAGGGCCATCCACATCCACCAGGAGAGGAGGCCCGCGTCCACTAGGAGAGGAGGCCCGAGCACCTCGCGACCTCCCCGCCGTCTATCCCCGCCTCCCCCAAGCTCGTCGTCTCCGCCCTCCGTCGTCTCCACTCCGGCCACCACCTCATCGTGGTCAGGTAATCTTCATTGCCCTCCTCCCTCTGCCTCTCTTCTCCTCTCTTCCTCCTCTCCTCCCTCCCGGCCATGCCCTCTTCTTCTCTCTTTTTCTAGGTTTAGGTCAAATCCCTCTCGAATTTAGGTCAAATTAGGTTCAAAAAATTGCTAGGTTTAGGTCCAATAAGTTAGGACCCAGCAGCACACAAAATGCAGCTACATAATTATCTTAGTTTAGGCTCCTTCAGAAATGAGCTTAGCTGTGAGATACTCCATTTGTGGTAATAAGTACTCCATTTGTGGAGAGGGGAGTGCATTCAGAGAAGAGAAGAGAATACAAATGAATTGGCTTGTTTATGTCAAATACAAATGAATTGCTATTTGTGGAGTTTAGGCTCCTTTGAATCAAGGCAGCACTGTCAAATGAGCTCCTCTTCTTTCTGCTCCTTACCTAGACATAAACTTGGCAAGTTTTAGCAACAAGAATAGAAATCATAGTCACTGCAGCTGCACATGATCTCAGCTAGTTATAGAAATTCATTGCTTCTCCTATGTTTTCTGTCAGGGTATTGTTCAGGAAGGTTGCTTGAGTTTGTGTCCTTTAAAGTGTAAATCTGCAGTTCTAGCCACTGTTTGTAGTTGTAGCCACTCCTTGCTGCTAGTTCCTCAAGGAGTTCTGCTCAAAATTAGCTCAACAACTTGCTCAAATTATATGTAGTCAATCTTGCAAATTGGATTTGCTGTAGTCAACCTATTAATACTTGTCAGTTTTGAAAATTCAGTTTATTCGGTTACTGAAAATTTAGTTAATTCAGTTAGGCACACAAATTTCATAACTTTTGTGTGCCCTAGTACTTGGTGTTTGTAGAAAACCAGGAGTGTCAATGTGACTAGAATTCAGGAATTTATAGCCTAGCAAATTTGTACTGATCTGATGGGTCTAAAGCTTACACTGTCTCTTGTGCACCTTTGTTGAATTCCCATGAACCCTTGATGTTCACTTTTTTTGCTATCTAAATTGAGTATCATTATTTTGTTTGCACCTGTTCTTATATGGGTGAAACTTCACTTGTTTTTAGGCTAGTGCAAGGTGTTGCTTTATTCTGTCATCATTTGTAACTATGTCACAAATAAATTGTTCCTTCTTCTGTATTTGACAAGTAATGATTGTTGATAAGCTGAGGCATGGATTAAGCTGTTTCTTTGCTGTAACATATTGTATATCACTCCACAATGAAATACAGTACATATTGATGTGCTTTGTAAAACTTGTTCATGTACTGAACTACTAATGCCTTGTGATGCTCTGAATTACTTGTGATGCCTCTGAATTACTTGTGATCACATTGAGAAAAGACTTGTAAATATGATGATCATCTTTTACAGAAAACAATTTCTGTAAACACATTAGTAACTTTGCTAGTTTGCTGGGTTTTGTCTCCGACCATCGTGTCGTGATGATTTTGCAGGTACCTCGAGAGGCCCTTGAGTTTGCTGGAATGCCGATTAACTTCCATTCCAGCAAATTTGGGTACTCCATATGTCCTATTTTCAGCAAAGGTCATGCTGAAATTTTCTGTGAATTTTAGCATGACTTTGCTAAAAATAGGACATATGGGGTACTTGTGACTAATGCATGGGCTGGGGTATCTTAGTACTTAATTAAGTAGGATCAACTGCCCCATTATTCTTGATGCATTAAACCATAGGTGGCAATAGAGCCAAGTGATTAGGCCCAACTTAGAATTCTTCTTCCCAGCTTAGGTTTTAGGATGCCTCGGTGTCGACAAACCATAAATTATAAAACCTTGGCTTTTAGGGTGCCTCACTGTTGATAAAAACCTAAATGATGAAAACTTAGGCTTTTAGGGTACCTCGGCGTCGACAAACCCTAAATGATAAAAGCTTAGCTTTTAGGATGCCTCGGTGTCGACAAACCCTAAATGATGAGACCATGATCTTGTTCCTTGACAATAACCAACTTTTTGACCAAACTTTTTTCCTATTTAGAGCGAAACATGGCCCACAACCAATGAGGCCGACGGTTCGGGCAAGCAATTTTGGGAGCTATCCCAGGAGATGGAGGAAGAACATCACCACTATGAGGAGGCCGCGGAAGACACCGATCCTGACTACACAACCCCCAGTAGCGTCGGGGATGACACCACTGATGGTGCCACCGAGGATGCCACCACTGATGATGGCAGCGCACACATACATGACAGCCAACCGAAGAGGCAACGGAAGGACCGGCGCCCGAACATGCTCGACACCATCAAGGAGGAATTTACTGAAGTGAACTCCGACGGGAATCCAACGGCGCCCAAAGAAGTAGTCAAGGGGTACTCTGTTCAGCTCGGGTGCATTCTCCGGAGCACCGTCTCGATCAACACCGATAACCTAAGGCATAAGCACCGAGGGAATTTGCGTAGCCTCCTCTTCACGAAGCTGCACAAACAATACAAGTTCCACGCTGACTTTGCAAACACATGTCTCTCAGGGAAAAAAGTGAACAGTGCCGCCCTCACGAGGATGAGCACGGCCCTGTATACTTGGAGAAGCGCGGTGAAGAGAATGATTGACAAAGCTGATAGTTATGAGAAGATCATAGCGAAAAATCCTTCGATCAGCGAAGATGACTACAAGGAGTTCAAGATCAAGTGCGAGAGCAGCGCAACCTCCGAATCAAGTCAGTGGGGGAAAGAAGTGTGGGAGTTGAACTTAGGGGTCCACCAACTCGGTCCCGGTGGTTACAAAGTGGCGGAGCCTATATGGGACAAGGAGGACGCGGAGTGTCCCAAGCAAGGCCTACCGCTCCGCTTCGAGAAATACCATGACAAGCAGACCAGGAACTATGTCAGGGCCCGGTACAAGGAGGACCCAGTAACAAAGGATCTTACCACGGATCCGAAGACCAGGGCGCTTGAGCGTGTTCTGGTAAGGAATACACCCCCGCGTAATTAGCTCCATATGGTTGCATTCGAATTAATGAAGCCAAATTTCTAAATGGTTCACATTGCTTCCCCAGGAGACTAAAAGCAGTAGCATGGGGTCGTCTCAGAGCTCCCCTTGGGACATCACACTAAATAGGGCATTGAACGTAATGAAAAATAAGGATAAGCTCAGTAAGCGGTCGTCAGCTAGTCGTGTGGCCGGCAAGGGCTTGTCCACAAAATGGTCGCCATACTATAACGCTGGTGGGCGAAAGGAGAGAAAGACCAGCTCGGAAAGCCAGTCGCACGAGGTTCAAGAACTCAAGGCACAAGTGGGTGGATTCCGGAGATTGTCCAAGAGCAAGTGCAAAAACAACTGGGATCGACGCTCACCGCCATTGTACCTACCTTGATTGAGGGGCTGCAGGCGTGGATTGCGGGCGGCCAACAGGGGCCACCCCCGGTTCCCAGCTTCACGGCCAGCAACTCGCACAACGCGCAGGCGGCGCCATTGGTGTCTTCGGCGGAGGTGGTATTGGTGTCTCCGACGCCGGCACGGGCATTGGAGCTTAATGCACCCGGGTATACGCCGGCCGGCACCTCGGCAGCAAGCGGCCCCTCCGTCAATTGCACGCCCGCCATTGACGGTGCCTCGACATTAGCCGAGCTCGATGCCATCACGGTAACTAAGCCTCTCGGCCGATGACTTCATCTTCTTGCCTTTGACTGGGCATCCCTGACGCCCTACATGTTCTCGTAGGGCTCCGCCGACGTTCCATGCACTCTCCTGCACTTCGTGGGCAGCGAGTTGATCGATGTCGCCAAGGGCAGAATCGTTCAACCGGGCAACCCCGTGTTTCACGGTAATCCGATGCCACCCACCGTGTATAGGGTTGAACTAGTTCGTGTGCTGCCAGGTTGCGACGAGTTGTTACCTTCGATTCGACCCACTAGGGCCGACGAAGATCATGTGATGACCCTCAGCGCCTGCGTAAGCTGGCCCCTGCTTTGGCCGAAGAGCCAGATTCGTTTGGGGGCGGCGGACACCACCCCACAGACAACACTGCCAGTCGTGCCAGCGCCAAGCCATGGCAAGACAGCCGCAACGCTACCGGACATGCCGGACATCCCTATGGCATAGGATCCGAACATGCATATGGCACAGGATCCGGACGACGACGACAACAATGACGGTACATTTACCAACGTTGATAAGTACTTTGCCGAACATGGGTACCATGACGAATTCTTCAGGCCTCCTTCCCAAGAACCCAACCCTGAAAAAGACGACCGCGATCATGCTGGTGCCGCGGAGAAACCAAATTGCAACAGGCGTCGTCTTGCGTTCAGTTCTCAGGAGACGCCTCTAGTTGCCGCCTTCACCGAGCCTCAGATAGCCGAGGTGCCAAATATTATCAGCCCCAACAAACTCAAGAAGGCGGTCTGTGAGCAGAACTCGATCCCATTATAGCAGCAGAAGATGGGACGGAAAAGAAAGAGTAACAAGGGTGCTAGCCAGCCGGCACCGAGTACGATCCGTGCTCAGGATGGTCCACCTTCACCTAAGGATATCTCGAGGAGGGTGCATGTGGCGGGTAGGCCGATGCTACCGACTAATTTGCTCAATGCTGCAACCGATGCTATGCGGAGTCTGCATGACAGTGTTCTTTCTTTGGAGAAGCGGTGTCTCTCCGAGAATGATGTGGCATACCCGGTTTTCGTGGCCAAGGTGCCAGAGGGCAAGGACTTTGTGGATAACGCCATCGGTGGTACGATCGTCCTGCGGTTTGATGACGTCTTCGCTATGTTTAACCTTCACCCGCTACACTACACCTTCGTTCGGCTCTTTTTGCTAAGAATGGAGATGCGGATCATTAGAGACAAGACCCCGAACATCGTGATAGTCGACCCCTTCTACATGCGTGCCAAGATCTTGGGAAGCGCTGGGGACCGGCAAGTCACGAGTTCTTACCTCGAAGGCGTCATTCTGGCAAACCCAAATAAGGATAACTTCCTCATGCCTTACTTTCCCGAGTAAGTCATATCCTCACTGCCCCGTAACATATGATTTCTTAGATTTCGATCGTTCTTTTTTTTAACATTCTGTGTTTTGTGCAGTGAGACACATTGCACACTCATCCTCTTAAGACCGAAATATTCCATGGCCACGTATTTCGACTCGGAACGTTAGTCGAATAAAGACTATGCAAATATCAAGAAAGTTCTTGATGATGTTCTCCCCGGCTACGCCAGATCTGGAGGCACCTTCACCAGGCCAGTTCGTAGGTACGGCAAGCACGTGTTCGCCCACAATACGACGTTCCCCTGCGTCAAGCAGCCGCCTGGTGGTCATAAGGATGCCTACTACGCCCTCCATCACATGCGGGCGATCGTACGGGACCATAATCACCTTCTGCTACCAAATAATCTCAAAGATTGGGCCGCAAGATTGTCGGCAATCCAGGACACGGATATCAGACAAGAATTATTTCGCATCCAGTCGGAGTTTGAGGAAATCATCCATCAAGATGTCCTTCGTACCTCACGGCAGTTCTACCTCAGATATCAACCGTCCAACAGTGAGATAGACACAATGCTACAAATGCAGGCTGACAACGCCCGTGATTTCATGACCATCACGAGAGATGACAGCTTCATCCGCGCTCCGGTTCCTGAGTCGAGTCGAAAGTAGTGATGCTATGTGTAGTTCTGAAATATTGATTAGCTCATGTTGTAATTAAACTTTAATGAACTTGTATGTCTCTTTGGTTTGGACATTCGTTCAACTTAGATGTAATTGATGCTATTTATTAGTAGGACCATGAATCATGCTATTAATGTCTTGCTTTTCTCTTTTGATCCTTTTGTTGCATACTTATATATTGCTTATGTATTGTCTGTGAATTGCTACTAATGTTTTGTTTGGCTAGTGCATAGAGATGTCGTCGTATGTCGTGTACAAGGGTAAGGTTCCTGGAGTCTACGACGACTGGGAGGAGTGTTGGAGACAGGTTCACCGTTTTAGCGGTAACAGCTACAAATGGTACACCACTAGGGCGGAGGCAGAATCTAGATACGCGTACTATCTAGCAGGAGAGAGGAGGGAGCAGAGGAGGAACCGGATGAAGACCAGTTTCATCGCGATGATGCTCATCATGATGACCGCAACTCTCTTCTATGTGATGGTAGTTTAGATGATCGATATCGACTTGTAATGTGAAGACAAACTCGCTACTCGCGGTCTCGAGACTTGTAATGTTCTATCTTTGTTCGGTCTTTTGAATTCAGAGACTAATATGATGAATTGTATTCGGATACTAATCTTCTATTGTATTCGATGAATCTGCTGTTGCTGTGTGGTGCTGTCTATATTCTGTCCAGTAATATATTTTGTAACCTGTGCAAATATCAGAAAAGAAAAAAATCCCTAATATTCATACTAGTGGCGCACCACCAACTAGTGCGCCATTAGTAAGCCAGAGCACACTAGTGGCGCATCATAAACTAGTGCGCCATTAGTAAGCCAGAGCACATGGGTAAATATGGCCCCTGGGAGGCATACTAATGGCGCACCGTGGGACATACTAATGGCGCACTGCGTGGTGCGCCATTAGTATACCACATACTAATGGCGTGATGCTAGTGGCGCACCTGTAGTGCGCCATTAGTAAGCAAAACAGGTGCACCACTAGCATGCCTTTTCCTAGTAGTGACCGGACGGGTCGCCGGCGGAACAACCGGCCCCCGCCCTCCCCTGAATTGCCCACCACCTCCAATCTTCCGCCGCCCCTGGCCCTCTCTCTAGCTAACCCCATCCCCCCCACCCGCGTCGAGTTTTGCCTCCAGCGAGGCACCACCAAAGCTGACGACAGCCCCCCACAACTACTATCCCCACCCGAAACCCTAAGATAGATAGTGGGGTAGCACTCCTGCGAGCCCCTTCCTTTCCACCGGCAAACTTCGGTGAGCTCTCAAAAATCGACTGGCCCAATTTTGAAATTTAGTCTACTATCATTTAACTAGTGTGGAATATAAAAGGGGAAACCATAAGCATTGCGAGTATAGTGTTGAGCGTGCCATGGCGGATCTGAAGGTGCAAACCAGACAAAGGCAACTTCTCAACCAATGTTTGCTTTCAACTAACAAGTAAGATCCTAAGTGATGGACAAGAAATCATAGTAAAGAAGTGGTGATCTATTTTCTTGTTGCGATAAATAAGTTGAGCAGATACGAAAGAGTACCACCTCTAGTGCAGCGCCATGTATGCATCTGCTGAGAATTTGACGGTGCTGCGGTAGTGATGGTTGTCAGCGGCGTGGAAGCAGATCTAGGAGGCTAGACGGTGGTGACGGGGGAAATATCCTGGCGCGGTAAACGAGACGGTCGTAGGAGCGGCACCGGCAAGGTGGACGACGATGAGGATTAAGCGCGAGGACGGGATGCAAGGATCCTGGTCTGAAGTCATGGATGAGAGAGGTCAATCTCTTGTAATGGAGGACAGCGTCGGGGTATCAGGTCCGACATGGTGGAGGAGGACGGTGGTGGATGGGGTGGCGGACGGAGGAGGCTGGGGTGGAGAGGGTGGTTTGGCGCACACGGAGTACGCATGGCAAAATGGAGGGAGAGAGGAAGGGGGAACCATGTCTTCAGGGCGTGCTTGTCTCAAATGCGAGGAAATTTACAAACTTAGCTCCCGTTTAAAATTCCCTACTGTCAGGACCCCGACTCGATGCCACATAGGTCTAGCATGTAACACCTCATATCACTTTGCGGCCTCACGCACGGTATTCCCACGGGTGTCGCCTTACCATTGCCCGGGACCGTTTGCGTCTTTTGGCACACGTATATGATAGTGTCGCTAGCACCCATATGATAAGGAGCCCGGGCTGACATGGCTAGTCGTAAACCCAAAGTGGCACAGACTTATAGGGACAGGCATCCATGACCCAGCTTCGAACGTGTCGGTCATCAGCAAGTGGGTCCGGGCTGTAGCACTGGGCTAGCAGGACTCCGGTAAACCGGGCTGTAGCGGGCTAACAGGACTCCGGTACTCAATGCGTGACATTTCCCCGAAGGGACAGACACAGGAACGAAGAAGGACACATGCCGGCCAGCCTAAGTGTTCCAGAGCAGTAGCAAGCTACCATGGCTCAGCGGTAACACTAGGAGACATTTCCCGGTAAGAGAGGCTACTAAAGATAAACAACTAGGTAGTCAGATCCCACACATACCAAGCATTTCAATCATACACACAATATGCTCGATATGTGCAAATACAACAAGGCATCACAACATGACTCTACGACACAAGTAAATATTCAATAGGCTCCGGGGAGCGAGATATTACAAACATGGGTCTCATGACCCAACAATCAGAGCATACAAATCAAAGCACAAGCGGAAGCTATCATGTCTGGGTACAGACATCTATAACTGAAAAAGGCTGAGAAGCCTGACTATCTATCAGATCCTGCCGGGGCACAAGATCGTAGCTGAGGTAACAAGCTAAACGTCGAAGTCCATGCGGAACTACTAGCGAGACTGAAATCTCTCTGCAAAACGTAAAATAGGCAAACGTGAGTACAAATGTACCCAGCAAGACTTACATCAGAACTATCTACATATGCATCATTATCAACAAAGGGATGGTGGAGTTTGACTGCAGCAAGCCAGCTTTGACTCAGTGGCTATCCTGAACTACGACTGCCATGTAACTCTTTTGAGGTGGCGCACACGAGTCCACATATTCACCATATCAATACACCACTATGGATCCGTTCCCGTCTCCCTACGAGAACGCCATCCATAGCACTCACGCTTATCTTGCGTATTTTAGAGTATCCACTTTCACTTGTCTATGAACTGTACAAGGGGTCCAAGTTTCCATATCCGAGGAATCCGGCTATTCGAATAGATGATGTTAACCCTGCAGGGGTGTACTTCTTCACACACGCTCCCGCCACTTACCGCCCTGTACACGTCATGTATCTCGGCAACCTTCAAGCGGAAGCCGGGCGAGGGAGTCGGCCACGACCTGACTAACCGAACAAGTCTCTAGTCCAGGTTTATCGCCTATTCGGGTTCCATCCGCAAGGAGATCCGGCCGGGGTGTCGCTCACGGCCCCAAACGATGTGTGCAGGGTTCCCAAGCCCACCAACCGGGTGCCACTTGGTACACCGTGCCACTGTGCCTAGTCTGTCCCAAGCCCACCTGTACCGGGTGCCACTTGGTAGACTACTAACACTACCTACAAACACCAGAAACTAGTTGCAACTCCTGGACAGAGATCATGTTGATTAATAAGTCGAGAGGGGCACTTAAGCATTCCAATGTGTGGTAGTAGCTGGTCATGGATCACAAACATAGAACTCAGTTCCTGAGGACGGCTGCAATGAGACAACCCACCATGTACTCCTACATGGCCTCTCACCGCTACCTTTACCAAATCGTGTTCACACACTTAGCTCACACACAGTAGGACATGTTCACACGCCTCTGATTCATCCCCGATGAATCAGACCTGACTCAACTCTAAGCAGTAGCAGGCATGACAAACAAGCATGAATGAGTAGGCACAACAGGGCTCAAACAACTCCTACTCATGCTAGTGGGTTTCATCTATTTACTGTGGCAATGACAGGTCATGCAAAGGATAAAGGGGTTCAGCTACCGCAGCAAGTATCAAATATGTCGTTGTTGTCCTAATGCAGTAAAAGAGAGCAGGAGCGAGAGAGTGGGATTTTTAGCGGAATGAACAAGGGGGTTTTGCTTGCCTGGCACTTCTGAAGATAGCATTGAGTCTTCATCAGTGTCAACGATCACATCGTCGGTATCACGTCTATCGAGAGGGGACAAATACCGGCAACACAGAAGGCAACACAATCAATGCAATGCACAATATGATGCATGATCATGACATGGCAATATGAATGTGCTTTGAGCTAATGCAACTAGCAACAGATTAAATGAAGTTGGTTTGAATACAAGATTCAAATTCAAACTCCATATGTGATTATTTAAATGTCATTCACTTCATTTGCTCTAAACAGCAGTGATAAGTTGTTCTAACATGCATGAAAATGGTACAGATGGATTCCTTGAATTTTTCTGATAATTTTTCATATATAAATTATTTAATTTGGAGCTACGGTTGAATTTCTATGAATTTTAGAAGTTTTAGGCATTTTCTGAAATTTTCTGATTTATTTTAAATCCAGAAAATCATTTAATGTGTCAGCATGACATCACCTTGACGTCAGCAGGTCAACAGGGCGCCTCCAGGTCAAACCTGACCTGTGGGACCCATATGTCAGCGTCACAGGTTAAACAGGGGGGGTTATTTTAGTTTAATTAAGGATTAGGGCACTAGGGCCCACATGTCAGTGGTTCTGGGGTTAGATTAGGTGGTGATTAGCTTAAGCTAATCACCTGATGGCGGGGGCCCACCTGTCAGTGTCAGCAGAGGGGGTAGTTAAAATAAAATAACTAAACTAATTAACAGGGGGGGCTGGCCCCACCTGTCATCGACCCAGAGAGGGGGGGGTCCCGCCGTGGTCAACGTGGGTCAGACCCACCGGCGGCTTGACGCCGGCGAGGCCAGACGCGGTGGTGCGCGTCGGAAACCAACTATAGGGGCTCTTTTGGCGCGCAGGGAGCAGCTACGGGGAGAGGGTGGAGTGGCGCATCCATCGGTGGCGGTGGCGGAGGCTGGGGTGGCCGGAGCTGCCGGCGGCGAGCTCTTTTGCGGCGGCCGGAGCTCGGGCGAGGTCGGGGTTGGCGTTCGGGGGCACGGGAGGGAAGCTAGTGGCGGCTACGGGCTCCTGGAGACGTGTTGAGTGCGGTGGTGTGCTCGGCTTCGAGCTGCAACGGCTCCAGCCACGGTGGTGACAAGGCACGGCGGCGGCGAGCTCTCGGGTCCGGCGGAAAGGCGGCTAGGGTACGGGAACGAGCGCGAGGAGGAGGGGGAATGGAAGAGTAGCTCACAGGGGTTGCGACGGTGGCCTCGGGGAGCTCGAGGAGGCACCGGAGCCGACGAATTTGACGAAGATGGCCGGCGGTCCCGAGGTTGAAGAAGCCGGCGGTGGCGACGTTGCAGGGGCTCCCGCGGTGCACTTCTCGGCGAGGAGGAAGAGGTGGTCGAGGCGGATCTCCTGGGTACTTCGGGTGGCAGCGAGGAGCACGGTGGCTACGGCGAACGGCGTCGGCGACGACGAGCTCTGCTCGGGCGCGTGCAGGGAGGAAAGCAGAGGAGAGAACGGGGTCCAGGGGAAGAGAGGGGAGGTGCAGGGGGCGAGGGGAAGTGCGTGGCG
>NC_057797.1:306131667-306140047 GCF_018294505.1 Triticum aestivum
AGGTGGTCGAGGCGGATCTCCTGGGTACTTCGGGTGGCAGCGAGGAGCACGGTGGCTACGGCGAACGGCGTCGGCGACGACGAGCTCCGCTCGGGCGCGTGCAGGGAGGAAAGCAGAGGAGAGAACGGGGTCCAGGGGAAGAGAGGGGAGGTGCAGGGGGCGAGGGGAAGTGCGTGGCGTGAGGGGGAGGCTCGGGAACGCCTCGGTGGAAGCAGGAGGTGGCCGAGGCGGCATCGGCGCTCGCCACCGAGCTGCTTCGGTGCGAGGGGAGGAAGAAGACAAGGGGGAGGAGGTGGGCTGGGCCGCCAGGTGGGGGAGCTGGGCCGGCTCTGGTGGCTGCGCGGGTAAGGCCAGGTAGGCTTGCTCTTTTTTTTGTTCTGTTTGTTTTATTTAATTTATTTTGCCACTGTTTTGAATTAAAATAATAATTCAAACAATGCCAAAGCTCCTCTGAATATTTTATATTGCTAGATGGACTTTTCCAAAAGCTTATAAAATATTTCAGGGGGTATTTGAAATTATATTCTAATTATATGAGTATAATTCAAATTCAAATAGCTAATGATTTAAATTCAAAGTCCCAAAAATAAATCCTTAAAAATGTTCAATATTTTGGTTGGGACCAGAACCCTTACCAAAAATTATCAAACATTTAAGAAGAGCCTTTTGGAGCAATGAATGAGATTTCTAGGGTTTTTGCCCCTCTTTTATTTAGGGTTTTGAGGCTTCCAATATTCCTCAATTCAAGTTTCAAAAATATAGACATGATGCACACATGAAGCTAGGCTAGAGCAATGCCAGAAGCTAGGGATGTGACAACTCACCCCCACTAAACAAGAATCTCGTCTCGAGATTCAAGCGTAGGGTAAGGTGAAGGGGAAACGCAACTAGTATAATCTTCACGATCCAGGGTGCACTTCAGTTGAACGTTGATTTGAACACCATCTTTGTCTTGTCGTCTTGCTCTGAGAAATCCTGTCAACATGACAGGGGGGGGAAAGAAGGAGACTCTAGAAGGGTCGATCTCCTCGAAGATCGAACAACTCAAGATTAACTTACGGAATGAGACATAGAACCATCTCTCGGGTTGAGACACGAGTTACACATCAAGAGGGGTGGAAAAAGACGGCTGACGAAGGTGCACTAGGTAGACAACAATTTCATACCTAAGAAGGTGGTAAACGATTGTCAACGTAGCGAGGAGTTGAGTTGCCATGATACCATAACGATACACCTTAGGGAAGGTGACTCGTAGAGATATCCCCTTAAGTGGCAAAAAGAATTACTTTTGATTCAGAGATCATTGAAACTCTTTAAACCAGCCTAAGGCAATTCTCGAGCGATCGTTTGGAGGGGGTCGGTAGAATGGCATACTCGGACTTGGATGATGTGGATTACCTTGTTGAAGACAACGTAATGGATGAATTTGCTTATCACCGGAAATGGAAGAGACCCATGGTAGAATGGCACATTGGCGGTGCAAGCTAGGAAGAAAATGCAAATGCTAGGAATGATTCTGGTAACTGGGGAAGAACCCAACAATAGGGAGGGAATTCACTGTTTGAAGAGGTCATAGCATTGCCGAGGAAACTGAGAGTAATCCCAGTTAGAGCCGATGATAACACGTAACGCTTGTGCGTGCTCTCAAGAACTTGAGTATTTCCATATTCATCAAGGTTTTACCAACATCCGTGTCAAGGGTCCTGGCAACACAACTTGCTACCATGATGACTAATGATGGATGATGCAGATGCAAAGGAAGATAACACCTTCTCAGATTTCACCTTAGCGAGGCCAAGGAAATAAAAATCTGGATGATCGACCGAGAGACATTTAGCACTCCGCTTCTAATGTTCTCCTTGATGTGCTAGTGTAACCCACCCATAGATATGGTTTGATATCTAGAACATCAAATAAAAAGGTCGGACTTCGGAACACAGAAATCCATAGGGGCAACTAGGGAGTAATCCTACGAAATCCCTATGGGGAGGTGGCCAACTTCCTCAATCAAGATATTATGATAACAGGTCTTCCGGCTGGGTGTGTTGGCCACGACATCCACTTTACCGGTTATCGAGGGACCAATATTATAGTTCTTGGAGAATGTTCCAACCATCATATCTGCCTGAGATTCAGATCTGGTTGGTGTCAGGATATCCCAGACTCATCAAGTCTAGAAAGAAAAATGAAAGTTTGCAACACAAATCGACGAGATGACGTTGCGAGATTCTCGAGAAATGAACTACGATAGTAAGCTCCAAAACATGAGCTGGTTCTGCTACAAACATGTGAACACGTTGTCCCGGACAAGCATGACCACGTGGTAGTCTTACAATAAAACACTACCGAGTTCTGGTTGGGAACCATCACCGTGGATAACGAAGTCCTTGCATAGGTCATATGATTAGCTCTTATGAAGGAACTTCTTCTCCTTGAACAAATCAATCAGTGGCTTGGTGTGCTCGGGACACATACGGAATGAAGGTTGCAAGTCTCCGAACCACAGAATACTTCGCACGTATGCATGACTGACTTGCGATGATTCCAGAGGAAGCAACATTGACTTTCTTGAGTCCACGGCGGCAACTTGCATCAAATGCACATGGACTGGAGGAAGTCACTTCTTACATCCGAACATTTGCTCCATGAACTAGCATGAGGAAAAGCTTTCAAAAGTTTCCAACACTAGCTTAATGTTCAGCAAAATTATGGAGGAGATAAGGATGTTGTCAGTGGGCTCAACAACAATTCATCTAGGTTTCCTTTAAAAAGGAATTCCATAGTTAAGTGAACACGGTGATAGCATTGGTCAGACCCAAAAGATATAATGGTGTATGCTCGAGGGATCAACTACGAGTAAGACAACATTACGAATATCGTTGGTTCTGGTCTGATTGGATGATATCCCATACTCAATCAAGGTTTGGGTAAGATAATAGATCCAACAATTGTTCACGAGGACCAATTGATGAAGATATCATCTTTCTTCAACACACACACACACACACAAAAGATATCCCTTAACATGAACTAAGTCGGACAAGCTTCTATCTTCCAACTCTCCAAGTTGATGCATAGCTGAACCAACTAGCTCAGGGGTATCCAACACGGATTCTTGGAAAGAAGGTGGTTCATAAGAAACCAACTTGATCACGGGCTCAACATAACGGTCAGGTGACGACCTGGTAGTACTTCCGAGAAGATCTTCGGAAAATCACGAACCACCGATATGTTACTAAGCTCGAGAACAATCTTGCTTTTCAGGGCAAGATGATATGATCAAATGAGCGAGGACTTGACAAATCCTAACTCATCAATCAAAGAGTGCACCAGGAAATAAGGACTAGGTAACACGATCAATCTTAGAATGGTGATTCAATAACCAACATACTAAGAATAAAATTATTATCCTTTAACTACCAAGCAACGAGGTTGCTAGGAGTATTGATTTCACACATCACAATTCATTTGTCGGTATTCCGGTTGCATCAACACGGAACCGAGGAATGAAAAAGGATGGCGAAAAGTATCACTATGTCAAGAATTCACAAAAGGTGGTGCAATTCTCATGAAATTCCTGTCATAAAGAAGGTAATACTTCAGGGTAGAGCAGACCAGCAGCTGGATTGTAACTTGATCTGCGGAACACAACTACTTTGACCCAATCCTAGATATGGATGAGGTACTGGAGTTTGTTTCTCTAAGTCATTCAGGACAGAATGGCTTGACGTACCACAAGGGTAATAGGCATCGATAAACGAATGCATGCATACCCTTGGTATCAATTGATAGACGAGGGTCAGAATGCAACTAAAGAGAGCAACTCAAAGGAACATGCGATTTTCTGAGTTGTGGATGCATGGTTTAGCATGTCGAACGAATTTCCACATATTTCTTCCGGATAACCCATGCAGAAAGGTAGAACTGGCAGAGTCACAATGTAGAATCGAGAACCCATCGAGAGCACTCTGATTGTGATCTTTCGATCAGCGAGGAACATCTGCCATAAGCGGTTCATAGTATTTGGAAGAAAGGAATACCACGAACATCGAGGACTAATGCAAAGGTTACTAATAACCTAAAGGAACGAGCAAAACTATCAACATGAAGTAAGTAGAGTGAATCTCGGGTTCAAAACCCAGGGATAGAATACCTACTACTAAATGGCATCACAGGATGCTTTCGATAATGACGGCCAGAATCATCACACTGGGACACCAATCATGGCTAAATTACTAGGTGATCCCCTAAGACACCTAGGGTCATAATAATATCTCCAACATATATGTCAAGGTAACAGAGTACCTCAACTTACTGATTAGTGTGGTTAATCTGGCCCAAAGGAACATTGAAACGGGAGGAAGGAATTTGCAAGTGCATCAGACTGTTTAGAGACCTGAGATGACTCGGACAGCGTAACGGCTGTAAATGCTCAGAAAAGATTTGAGACATTCACAAAATGGTGGCATACCACTCAGAAGCACGATATCAAGGTCTCGAGATCAATAATTAACATACAGAAGTAGTAGGAACTGAAACGAGGCTTAAGTCTAACAATCTTATAAGTCTACGGATTAGTAACACGTGATCCTGATAGAAAGAAGAGAAAGCCTAGTTCTTAATCCCCGTAGAAGAGAAGATGATGACTCAGATTAGAAGGCCATGAGGTATGAGGAGTAAAAAGAGCCTTACGTTCCATCCCACAATCAATTCCCTTATATAACTAAAGAATTTCTAGACTCAACTTCGACCAGTTTGGCTTAGTAATCCCACAGGCAGTCAAGCTCTGATACCAGCGCTGTCAGGACCCCGACTCGATGCCACATAGGTCTAGCATGTAACACCTCATATCACTTTGCGGCCTCACGCACGGTATTCCCACGGGTGTCGCCTTACCATTGCCCGGGACCGTTTGCGTCTTTTGGCACACGTATATGATAGTGTCACTAGCACCCATATGATAAGGAGCCCGGGCTGACATGGCTAGTCGTAAACCCAAAGTGGCACAGACTTACAGGGACAGGCATCCATGACCCAGCTTCGAACGTGTCGGTCATCAGCAAGTGGGTCCGGGCTGTAGCACTGGGCTAGCAGGACTCCGGTAAACCGGGCTGTAGCGGGCTAACAGGACTCCGGTACTCAATGCGTGACATTTCCCCGAAGGGACAGACACAGGAACGAAGAAGGACACATGCCGGCCAGCCTAAGTGTTCCAGAGCAGTAGCAAGCTACCATGGCTCAGCGGTAACACTAGGAGACATTTCCCGGTAAGAGAGGCTACTAAAGATAAACAACTAGGTAGTCAGATCCCACACATACCAAGCATTTCAATCATACACACAATATGCTCGATATGTGCAAATACAACAAGGCATCACAACATGACTCTACGACACAAGTAAATATTCAATAGGCTCCGGGGAGCGAGATATTACAAACATGGGTCTCATGACCCAACAATCAGAGCATACAAATCAAAGCACAAGCGGAAGCTATCATGTCTGGGTACAGACATCTATAACTGAAAAAGGCTGAGAAGCCTGACTATCTATCAGATCCTGCCGGGGCACAAGATCGTAGCTGAGGTAACAAGCTAAACGTCGAAGTCCATGCGGAACTACTAGCGAGACTGAAATCTCTCTGCAAAACGTAAAATAGGCAAACGTGAGTACAAATGTACCCAGCAAGACTTACATCAGAACTATCTACATATGCATCATTATCAACAAAGGGATGGTGGAGTTTGACTGCAGCAAGCCAGCTTTGACTCAGTGGCTATCCTGAACTACGACTGCCATGTAACTCTTTTGAGGTGGCGCACACGAGTCCACATATTCACCATATCAATACACCACTATGGATCCGTTCCCGTCTCCCTACGAGAACGCCATCCATAGCACTCACGCTTATCTTGCGTATTTTAGAGTATCCACTTTCACTTGTCTATGAACTGTACAAGGGGTCCAAGTTTCCATATCCGAGGAATCCGGCTATTCGAATAGATGATGTTAACCCTGCAGGGGTGTACTTCTTCACACACGCTCCCGCCACTTACCGCCCTGTACACGTCATGTACCTTGGCAACCTTCAAGCGGAAGCCGGGCGAGGGAGTCGGCCACGACCTGACTAACCGAACAAGTCTCTAGTCTAGGTTTATCGCCTATTCGGGTTCCATCCGCAAGGAGATCCGGCCGGGGTGTCGCTCACGGCCCCAAACGATGTGTGCAGGGTTCCCAAGCCCACCAACCGGGTGCCACTTGGTACACCGTGCCACTGTGCCTAGTCTGTCCCAAGCCCACCTGTACCGGGTGCCACTTGGTAGACTACTAACACTACCTACAAACACCAGAAACTAGTTGCAACTCCTGGACAGAGATCATGTTGATTAATAAGTCGAGAGGGGCACTTAAGCATTCCAATGTGTGGTAGTAGCTGGTCATGGATCACAAACACAGAACTCAGTTCCTGAGGACGGCTGCAATGAGACAACCCACCATGTACTCCTACATGGCCTCTCACCGCTACCTTTACCAAATCGTGTTCACACACTTAGCTCACACACAGTAGGACATGTTCACACGCCTCTGATTCATCCCCGATGAATCAAACCTGACTCAACTCTAAGCAGTAGCAGGCATGACAAACAAGCATGAATGAGTAGGCACAACAGGGCTCAAACAACTCCTACTCATGCTAGTGGGTTTCATCTATTTACTGTGGCAATGACAGGTCATGCAAAGGATAAAGGGGTTCAGCTACCGCAGCAAGTATCAAATATGTCGTTGTTGTCCTAATGCAGTAAAAGAGAGCAGGAGCGAGAGAGTGGGATTTTTAGCGGAATGAACAAGGGGGTTTTGCTTGCCTGGCACTTCTGAAGATAGCATTGAGTCTTCATCAGTGTCAACGATCACATCATCGGTATCACGTCTATCGAGAGGGGACAAATACCGGCAACACAGAAGGGAACACAATCAATGCAATGCACAATATGATGCATGATCATGACATGGCAATATGAATGTGCTTTGAGCTAATGCAACTAGCAACAGATTAAATGAAGTTGGTTTGAATACAAGATTCAAATTCAAACTCCATATGTGATTATTTAAATGTCATTCACTTCATTTGCTCTAAACAGCAGTGATAAGTTGTTCTAACATGCATGAAAATGGTACAGATGGATTCCTTGAATTTTTCTGATAATTTTTCATATATAAATTATTTAATTTGGAGCTACGGTTGAATTTCTATGAATTTTAGAAGTTTTAGGCATTTTCTGAAATTTTCTGATTTATTTTAAATCCAGAAAATCATTTAATGCGTCAACATGACATCACCTTGACGTCAGCAGGTCAACAGGGCGCCTCCAGGTCAAACCTGACCTGTGAGACCCATATGTCAGCGTCACAGGTTAAACAGGGGGGGTTTATTTTAGTTTAATTAAGGATTAGGGCACTAGGGCCCACATGTCAGTGGTTCTGGGGTTAGATTAGGTGGTGATTAGCTTAAGCTAATCACCTGATGGCGGGGGCCCACCTGTCAGTGTCAGCAGAGGGGGTAGTTAAAATAAAATAACTAAACTAATTAACAGGGGGGGGCTGGCCCCACCTGTCATCGACCCAGAGAGGGGGGGGGGTCCCGCCGTGGTCAACGTGGGTCAGACCCACCGGCGGCTTGACGCCGGCGAGGCCAGACGCGATGGTGCGCGTCGGAAACCAACTACAGGGGCTCTTTTGGCGCTCAGGGAGCAGCTACGGGGAGAGGGTGGAGTGGCGCATCCATCGGTGGCGGTGGCGGAGGCTGGGGTGGCCGGAGCTGCCGGCGGCGAGCTCTTTTGCGGCGGCCGGAGCTCGGGCGAGGTCGGGGTTGGCGTTCGGGGGCACAGGAGGGAAGCTAGTGGCGGCTACAGGCTCCTGGAGACGTGTTGAGTGCGGTGGTGTGCTCGGCTTCGAGTTGCAACGGCTCCAGCCACGCTGGTGACGAGGCACGGCGACGGCGAGCTCTCGGGTCCGGCGGAAAGGCGGCTAGGGTACGGGAACGAGCGCGAGGAGGAGGGGGAATGGAAGAGTAGCTCACATGGGTTGCGACGGTGGCCTCGGGGAGCTCGGGGAGGCACCGGAGCCGACGAATTTGACGAAGATGGCCGGCGGTCCCGAGGTTGAAGAAGCCGGCGGTGGCGACGTTGCAGGTGCTCCCGCGGTGCGCTTCTCGGCGAGGAGGAAGAGGTGGTCGAGGCGGATCTCCTGGGTACTTCGGGTGGCAGCGAGGAGCACGGTGGCTACGGCGAACGGCGTCGGCGACGACGAGCTCCGCTCGGGCGCGTGCAGGGAGGAAAGCAGAGGAGAGAACGGGGTCCAGGGGAAGAGAGGGGAGGTGCAGG